>NW_010120663.1:16164-36767 GCF_000699245.1 Pterocles gutturalis
CTACATGCATTTCTGCAACAGAGTTCAAGTCAGTGAAGTGTTATACTGCAACTAATCTCAGTCTCTTATACTGACTTGACTCAGAAGCCACTTCTTGTAGTTAGAGTAGCCCATTCCTGTTCTGGTAACAGAAGAGTTGCTTGAAGTCAGAAGAAAACTGACTTGCTCTGGCAAGTGCTACCAGTACCTCTGTGACTGACAAAAGCATTCGGAATATATAAACATACACTGGACCATGACAATGTCTAAGATGTATCAAAGAAAATAGTGACTCAACTGTGTAATACACTGTAGACACTTTCATTACATCAAGTAATTGACCAAAGATTAAGATTGGTAAACTATGCAAGTTCATCAAGTAGATTCCATCTTTGGAGTAATAATATCCAGTTTCTAAGTTCTTTTGTTTAGATCCTTGACCAAAAGGTTTATGTGCCGAGTACTAAGGCTTAAATAAGCTCTCTCTATTTCTTTCAAGTTTGCAAGAAAAAGCATTTAAGCAACCTGAAAATCAGGGTGCTAATATCCAGCTCATACAGCACAACTTCTGTTTCTCCTCCCCAGCGTAGGATGTGATCAAGACGTAGCTTTTGTTCAAAACAAAAAGAAGTGGAAATAGTAACATGTGCAGTAAGACATTTTCAAGGGAAAGCTATGCAACAGTCCTTGTATATTCTACCACTTCATACTATTATCATTAGCATGAGCCTATCATAAGCACAGTACGTTATGTACAGCAATGCGCACTGAGACCATTCACTTAATTTCAGCACTCAGCAGAGCCATTATGCTAGCATTTTGTAACTAAGATTGTTAGTGGTATGGGAATCGAAAAAGTGTTTAAGCTTGTATTATTCAGTTCATATGAAAACAACAGTACAATTCTCATGGTACATCAATAAGATGGACTAGTATGCCAACTAACCTCTATTTTAATATTTAAATTATAACAATACAATAACTAGAAAAGGTCAGTGCTTCAAGTGACAAGTTCTGCCACTTCAATTCCAATATTTTTCCAAAATAAAGATGCAATTAGATCTACACTTGAGCATCAGTAGTGCAATACAGTATCCTTTCCTGAATAAAGGAGCTGAGGTTTATCCACAATAAAAGCTTTAAATAAGGTAGATTGTTGCCATTTATATATCAATTCTGTATGTTTGATATAAAATATATTGGGAAAGCTTAAACTGACGTATACAATCTACATTTGGCTAAAGCTCCACATAAGCAGCATCAGTGGAAATGAACAGACATGTACTTTATATAAAACACTTTCGAAACTACTCAGCAACAAATGACAAAGGTTGTCTAAGAATAACTGAACATCTGAGGTGTGTACCAGACAAAAAGAATGGACCCTGTGGTTACTTGCACTATTTTAATTGAGTAAAAGAAATGCAAGATTTAGTCCACTTCCATTTCTCCAGGTGGTTTGGTCTGCTGAGAGTTGTCCTTCGCTGGTTCAGGTTTTGTTTCAGCACCGCTCTGTCCGTTCACTGGTCCATTGTGTTCACCATTAGCTTTTGACTGCCCATCATTGGGAGGTTCTGTCTTCGGTTTGGGCTTATATATAATAGGATTACAGAAGCTATCCAGTTCCTAGTTGTAACAGAAGTGAGAGAACACATTCATTTGGTGGCACAGAAATTGCATTAAACTAGAATGTCTCAAGTTTGTTTCACTTTTGTTATGTCCTGGAATTTGATTTTCAAGGACTAGACTTCTCAATTCTATCAAGTCTAGAAATGTAAAATAAAGTAAGACCTTTCACTAGCTGAAGAGCTTCCTTGATCTGTTAAAAGCCTACATGGGAATTCATTTTCTAGCAAGCCTGGTGCTATAACTCAGGTTATTTTAAAAAGGATTATGCAGAGGTACTGCTGTAAATCAAGAGCCAGACTTGAACATCGATACAACTATTACTCCCTCTGTATGGATCTCTTCATAGCTTTAAAATCTCTACAAGTGTCATATTCTAGCTCAATACAGAGCCCAAAAAAACTTAGATACAATGATTTTTTTTTTTACCTTTGATTTTGTCAGTATTTCTGCCACTTTGACAACTGGATCCTGAGTTAAACTTAGTTTGTTCTGGGCATTCATTTTGCTGTTCAACCAATTCATAGCCTCACTAATGTATTTTTCAACTTTTTCCATCTCAGCAGGATCTAGGTGATCATATTTTTCATCCTAAGAGAGAGATATTTATATAATCAATTAATATATGCTTCTCACGCAATTAAGAATTTCACGGACACATAATAAATAGGACAACATTGCTACAACCCCCACTAAAAAGTTTTTAACATGCATTTAGTATGAAGAACGTACAACAAGACAGGACAGTATTTTTAGACATTTGAAATTTGGATCTTAAGTGCATGCTGCTGAAACAGAGGTTAGTAATGAAGTTGCAAAAAAAAAAAAAAAAAAGCACCCAAGATCTACTGCAGTTCGAGTAAGTAACCCCATGGGTAGTCTTCCAAGTTGCAAACAATGGTAACAGCTGTTACTTCAGATACCAATTTCAAGTGGTACAAGTGACCATAAAGAAGTGTTTCTCACGAAGAGAGCATTTTTGCTAGCAGTCCAGAAGAGTTTTAGAAGTTCTCAGGAGCAGAAGCACAACAGACAGCCTAACAGATAATCCTATAGGATTTCTTTTTAAGCACAAAAACTCTGCAGCCAAACTCAAGTACCCATAATAGTTCATTCCCTAAATAATTTGTTTCTACCTTGTTTTTGTATGCTTCTACTGCTTTCATAAGGAGCTGAATCTTCTTTCCCAGTTCATTTAAAACTTTTGGTCTCTCTTCATGTTCCATGTATCTTTCCTGAATAGGCTGTCCAAATTTCTGGAAACAGAAGCACAAAGATCTTGACAAAACTCAAGTTGACTTCAGTCTGGGCTAAGAATAAAATGTGGCATTGGAAGGAAGGCTGCCTTTAACTCCTCTTCTCACCCATTCAAGAGCTTAATTTTTGCATTTTGCTTTAACACAACAAAAAAACAAGCCTGGAAGTTTAAAACACAGGAGTAGTGCTCTGCCCTTACTAATTAGGCTTAGTATTTTGCAGTTATTTTCCACAAAAGAGTATTTGGGACAATGCATTCAGAAGAGAAACAAGACAGGATTTACATGGATGGTTCAATTTTGCTATAGTTCATTTGGAAACTTCTAGTTTTAGCCACTGTTTCTTTCTTTTCTTGAATACTGGTATCCAGGCAAGGCAGCAGTTGCCTGGATCTACACTGCTGTTTCCATCAGTTATCCCTCCCCCAAAGAAAATCTGACTTGAGAGAAAACAGTTGGAGCCCAAGAGCTAGAAACAAAACTTACTATAAACCAAGTAGTAAGTCATTCATCAGATTTCACATCTTCCCATGAGATTATTAGGAACTGAAGTATTTTAGGTTTTTTTGTCACTATTAATTAAATGATACAGTGGAAGCTACTGCTAAAGCACTCTTCAGCCTTAATCATTAGAAATTAGACCAAAAACTCAGTTTTATGATACAGCTCTAGAAGGCCACTTGAAAACAGGAAAACCAGAGCATCTCCTCTGGAGTATAATTCTGAATACCTGGGAAAGCAGTCAAACTACTCAAAAGCCTTTTTCAGATTGTAACAAGACTGACAGAAAATTCCCCATAGCAATTAATTTTATTGTCACTAGTGACAGTCTGCTTCATTGTGACTGTTGCAAATCAGTATTTGTAGTCTGAAATATTCTGTTCATTTCATAACTAAACCACATCCAGATACAACCTGGATGTCCATACTTTAAAAGTTAACGGATTTAAAATCTCACATGTGGGTATGCACATATACATCCCTCATTAAAAGAGCTTTGCTTACTTTAGCCATATATATTTATATAAATGCCCCCACTTCCAAACACACACATGATTTTTCTAGAAAGTAATTTAAAACCTTACTCTTAATTCCTGAAGCTTATCCATGTATACTTGTTTTGGCTGGTCCTCTCCGTCTTCATACAGCCAGTTTTCTGTATCCTCCAACATCAAGGTCAGCTTGTTTGAATCCTATGAATAGAATTAGGGATAATATAGTTCAGAAGAGAAAATGACAAATCAGACTTCTCCCCCAATGCACAAAGAAACCCCCCTACTCAAAAAAAGACTGTTTAAAGTCAGTCTAAAACATTTAAAGTGATAGTGAAGGAAAACTAATTAACGAACTTCAAAGCCAAGATTTTACAAAATGATAAGAGGCAGAACAGCCCTAGTAATCTTGTCTGCAGGTGAAGTTTATGGGAGTTACACAGCTCCAGGATTAATTTTATAAGAAAGCATATGCATCTCTTAATAACATTCTTGTATATTATCTTTACATGGAAATTTTTGCTTCGCAGGTTCTCCAATAGCAGGATGGAAAAACAGACAATTTTGAACAATTACATATATAGTCCTATTTTTTTAATAGGACTCTATTGGCTATAAACAAAGATTTTATCTTTAGTTATTTACAAACAGATCTATCACTTTAACTTACATTAAGGGATTGTTTTGAAATTGGTATGCGCAAGGCAGCCTCACACCCTTGAATTTATACTGAAGGTCACCTGGACTGAGTTGCTGGGTTGATGACCAGGTAGGAAGCCAGAGACAAGACCTTAGAACTGCTGCTGGACATTTGCTGTTTCAACAACTAGTTGCTCGTACACCAGACACTTTTATTTAGATAACTGTTACAGAGAAATCATTATAGGAGAAGGGTTCTTTCAATACTGGTTTTGCAAAAGCCCAGCATACAGCCTTCTTCATCACCTTGTACTTGGACTTCAACAGCATGCCAAGATCAATATACATTTAAGTGGGGAAAGAATCATGTCTAACTTAATTAATTTAGAAACAGTAAGACACAGAACTGCAGACACTCCATTTCTGGTGATTTTCATTTTGTTCCTACCCACTCACACCATTTAGAAGCTCATGGTGATCTGTCCAATTTTCCTACCCCCACCGTAGGATTTTTGTTTTTGCCTGCATCTGCAATCTTTCCTTGCCACTGAGGTACTTCTCAGACACTACAGAACTCTGCATGCCTGCATGTCAAATGCCAGGTGTAAGTGTAGCTTGAACTTGATTCTGTTTAGTTAATCCATTTCATATGCCAAAATAAGCCCAAGAGACTCCTGCAGCCTCCACATAACCCACACTCAAAACTCATAAATACAAAGGAATTTTTTCCAACTGTTGAAACACATAGGTGAGTCTTACTTCTTCAGTGATGAATTTCTCGAAGACACCACACAGTTTGTCTCTGAAGTCATAAACATATTCTTCAACAGCATTCTTAGCATCATTTCTTTCTTTCTCAAGCTTGTCTTGCATCATCATCTTCCCCTAGGATGGAGAAAAGCTTATTTAAAACTAAAAGCATTTCAAGTATCAAGCTTAAGCATTACTCTCTTGAAACTGTATCACAGAACTGTGCAGAAGCCTGCTAATTCACAACTACCTATTAATATGTTCACCTTTGTGTAAGTTGTCTTCACTGCAGGCAGAACTGGAATGGGGGGAAAAATTAGTTCATATGTGAAGCTATTTGGCAAGTGCTTCAACATAAATCAATCGGATACCAATTATGAACTGACCACCACAGACAAGACTAGAAGTAAAGGCAAGTCTTGAGTCTGGTTTCAGAGTCAGTAAGTATCATTCCGCCCTACAAAAATTATTTCTTATTTTATTCTCTAGACGATCTTGTCAATAACAATTAGCATTCCTGTAACATACTGTGCAGCCTTTACTGGCAATCCTGGGCATTTCCTACTTCAGGTAACAGCAGGCTAATAGGTCAGACTCGTAAGAACTGGATGAACTCTAGTGAAACAGGTAAATTTCACCAAAAATCCCCAACCAAAACAAACCCCCTTACAGTTAGAGGACAAACTCCCAATGAATTCTAAATTAGATAAGTTTACAGCTGCAAATACTTTCTGGATAATTATTTACAGTGGCATTAATTTGAGTAGTCACCTGTTTATACTGCTTACCTCATTTTCTATGTAGCAGTTGATGAGATCTTGTCCCAGTTGTCTGTAGAGGCTTGCCTGTATAGGTAGGTCAATACTCTTCACTTTTGCTTTAGGCTTTGTCTGGGCTGAATGATCTTGCTTGTCTCCAGAAGCAGCCTATATAAAGATTTATGTTATTAAGAAACTTTGAAGAATATAAATATGGCTATATTTATGCTCAAAATGAGGGGCAAATCGAACTATTAAGACAGCTAGAAATTAGCTATATGTCAATGAAGTACCTAATTATTCCTCTGATATTCAAAATCATCATTACCTTAGTTTTGAACCAAATGGGTGGAATTTAATTTCTTTAAACAAAGTGAAGAGCTGTTGAGAAAACTTGTTCAAAAGCTAAAGGCACTGCATATTCTTCACAATGTTTCCTAAGTTTCCCTAGATATCACCTTCCACTATAAAACTGTGTTAAATAATAGAAGCTTACTTCAAAGTCTTAATAATATACTATGTTGAAAACGGATGTGCTATGGTAGGATTCCTCCCTTAGCCATTGCAATACAGCTGTACTCCTCCAAACAGTGTCTCCCATGTTGCCACTAGTAAGACTATTGACTTTGAGAAAACTGGGCAAAAAATGTCTAAGGGAAGCAACATTACATTTCTTTATCAATAATACAAACTTTTGTTTCGGTTCCTGCATTTTCAGTTTCCTCATCTGCTTGGTTCTGTTGTTCAGCTTGACTTTTCTGAATACTTTCATCTTGGTCAACCTGCATTTTATCCTAGAAAAAGAGTTACATAACTGAATACACAGGTTTGTGGTATGATTTAACAATTATGTCAATTACAGTACATCCCAGATAACACATGGACTAAGAATCAATTTTAAGAATTGATTCACCATGTTTAAACAGCCATTTTGATATAGTACTTGTATTCATATCTTTCTCAAGTTAAATGGAAATTCTATTCTACCTGTCCCCCTTGAAACATTTATGATGTTGCAGCCTGTCCCCTGTTGCAGAACTACACTAAGCCCTGTGAATACTCCATTTAAAATTAGAAATAAATACATATAAAATGTATGCAAAGAGCATTCTAGAAACACACCACCAACACAGGCAATAACACAAAGTTCTCTATGGAACAGCCAGAACTTCAACCACATACCATTTTTCACCTGAACTTTAAAATTTGCAATCCAAAGTAGCAGTACTTTAGTCATTGTAATTTTTACCTGCATCTGTCTCACAAGACCATGAAAATTAGTTTCTGTAGTAGCCTCTTGGAGCACATTACCAACTGTCTTCCCTCCCTGTCACTCAAAATTAACAAAGTTCCACTTAAGATTCCTGGAGTCATAAACTACATATACATGTGAAATAATGTACTGTTAGTTTTTCAAAACACAAGAAAGTACTTAAGTATTTCAAACTCTAGCACAGATGCCTATGTTGCAGTCTGGCTATGTTACCTGATTTAGGTAGGAAGTTTTTAATGATAGAAGTTGAAAACAAGAAGGCTGCTTTCACCAAATTTTAAGTTTTGTCACTTCCAAGTAGAAAAAACATCCTTATTTACAGTTCTTACTGTTCACACAGAAAAGACAACAACTGGAAGGAACTCTTTTGCCTACACAAAAAAGCTAGAGGGGAAAATAATACATATATAAACCACAAACCTCCTCCTCAGAGTTGAGGGTATCATCCTCAGTAATGGAAGGTAATTGCTGACAAGCACCGTTGCAAAACAGAAGATGTGTTAGATGAATGAACGCACTACAAATTGGAAGCCTGAGGATGGAAGTAACTCCTCTTGTACTGAACACAGTGTACTAATCTTGGTAAACTCCACATACAGTACACCTATTACACTACATGCCAGTAATGTTACTTTCAACAGTTTTTCACTTGTATACAAATATCAGATGCACAGCACCTGTCCACAAAGAACTGCATCATGTTTGGCAGTACAATATTTAAGGAGTGGCTTATACCAATTATGTAATGCTAACTGTGTAACCACTTGCTCTAATTCCTGCAGTATATTCAACTAAAGTGGGAAAAGCTGCTCAGGACAAATTTTAAGAAACAGTGACAGAAAATGCATTCACCCCTTCCTCTAAATAAAGCTGTAGAGTGTTTTCTTTCTGTCCAACCTTACTTCCCCAAGGAAAGCCTTGTTCAGTACACCTGACAGCCTGGGAGACCAGTCACTCTGCTGAGCAGTTTGCAGTCTCAGAAAGACAACGCGAGCATGAAGCAGCAGCTTGCCCACTGCTTTATCCTCTTTTTCTCTACACTATCAGCTCACAGAAGAGAGAGATGTGACAAACAAAATCCCAAGCTACACAAGGGCACAAGCAAAAAAGAAAGGCTGCTGAGGCCACTGCTGGAGTGCTGTTCCTTGCTGCAAAGTGCTCCCTGGTACCCAGTCCTCAGCTCTACAGCATCAGATATAACACCTGCACCTCGCTACTCTCAGCAATCTAGTTTTGGTATGCAGTGCACTATCAGGTTGCTCCTCCTTGCACTAGAATGAGAGACCTGGCAGGTAGAATACTGTGAGCTGGCACCAAGGATCTACAGTACTTTAATACACTGGCCAGCAATGACATGAGAGTCTAAAAATGTCAGTTTCTCAGTATCAACGACAAAGCTGCTGCACATGTATTTCCAGTAATTTTGCCCTGTAGGTTTACAATCCAGTTTGTAAGAACCACCAGTACTACAGTACATAAAGCAGTGCCTTAGTGAAAGAACGTTTATGAAGAACAAGTTTTCCATACATAAAGAAATACCATATATTTTTACTCAATTAAAATGAGTTACCTGAGGAAAAACAACCTTAGAATTAATTTGTTAGATCTCATTAAATAAGTTGCCATTCGATAGCAACACTAGATACTGCTAAGACTAGGAGAGATGGTAAAGAAAAATTTTAAAATTGCCTTTTAGAATTTTTTTTTCTTAGTGCCACATGTCACCAGTACTATAATAATAAACAAACATGAAGAAATGTGTTACATAACTGAGGAAATAATTTAAGGGTGGAGAAGCAGCAACTGTCAAAAGCTCTACACGATGATTTACTCTCCAATTATTGGCTCTCTTGTCAGAATTACAAGGTGTACGGATATTTACAAGTTTACATACCAGCTCATCATCTCTGCCTTGGTTTTTGCTTGATGATTCAGTATCCATAGGTGTGTCATTGTGATCTCCCTCGATGTTCTGCTTCTCTATTATAGAAGCATTAGCCACACTGAAAACGCCATGGATGTTGACGCGCACTTTAACCTTCACTTTGGAATTGTCACCATCATGTTGGGGACCAACATTTTGAATAGTGAAATGCCCTGGAAAAAACAAGGATTATTTTAATTATCTTTCCAAAAAATAGTGAAAGAGGAAAAAAATAATTTATGTTCCTTGAAGGGTGTTAATTTAAATAGCAACTTCATGCAATTTATATCAACTGTCGGGAAACTTCCTACTTATAGCTGTCATTTCTACAATGCAAGCTGCAGCAAGATAAAATAAAACCTGGTTCCCCTGTTATCACCAGTTAACTGGTAATTAACAAGATAGTTTTGCTTTATCTGTAGTTCACAAAAAAATAAAGAGACAACACTTTATGAGGTGTTATACTTCTCTGTTACTTTCCTTAACCATCACACTAAAGAAATTACTCTGTGATTAATCTTGAATGGTTTCTTTCATCCACTTAACTCAAATTTCACACTGAAGAATATTTGGACAATGATCAGTGCTTATCAACCCTTCTAGAAGCAGTGAGGTTGATATTTTATTTTGAAACTTGTTGGAAATTAGAGTGTAAATGATGCAGACTGTGCACATGTAGAGGAAAATGTTCTTTCCTAAACACAACAGACTTCTTGCACAGACAGCTAAACAGGTTGCACCAAGTTAATATCCGACTCATAAATCAGTAAATAAAACTGTTAATTAAACACCCTGAGAAGTCTTCTAATAACTGCAAGTAAGGCAGTATTAGCTACCATCTACAACATTAGACTCTACTACAAATGCTTTACTTCAGGAAATGCCTATTTTGTATGTTCTCAGGTTAACAGAAAAAGACATGACAGATTCCTGTCTGGACATGTAACTGTCTAGTGCTAACAGCTCCTTTGATCCAGTTTCCTTGAAAAAACCCAGGCTAGCAGGCACGTAAGATTCTTATCCATTTTACAGAGGTTGAAAGAACCAGACATTAGAGCACTGAACTCTTTGTACCACTTTTTTAATGAAGACAGATAAAATGAAGAAAGTAAATTTTCTAGGAACAAAGATGTCAATTGTGTTTGATCACAGCATTTAAACCAAGAAGATTGTGCTGAGCCTTTCTAAAGAACCTATGCAAAATGGAAGTAACCTATCTTAGAAAACAAGAGAACCACTTTTCCCATTATCAACAGAAGTTGGGTATGGGGTTTTGAATTCACGTGTTCTTACCTATTCTGGAGTCAGGATAAGGCACTTCATGCGGATGGGTATAGTAAGCTTCCAGGTCAAAAGGCTCTTTCTTGTGAAAAGTAATTACTTTTGAGAATGGAGCAGCATGGTTCTTACTGAAGACCTCACATTCCCTAAAATAGTAAAATATTAAGTAAGATTAAACTGCTGAGCATAACATAATGGATAATCAGAATCAAGGTATGTTAATAATCAGCAAACATTCTAGCCAAGCAGCTAAATAATTTAGTTTAAATCAGTTTATGACATGAGTTGCAGGTTGAAGGCCTACAGGTCTCAAAACTGGACTATGCCTTCTATGTCACTTCCAAAAAATTAAGTAACTTCACACAAACATTTTTAAAGTAAATGTATTTCCAATTATTAAGCAGTAATCAGAAATCAAAAGATATAATGCAAAAAAACCCAAAATTTAAACTGTTCAAGTGTATGACAGCTTCAGAATTTGAGGCCTGTTCTTTCCCATAGCTCAACATTTTTCTTTATATACACACACAAACACACAATTTTTAGTAGGCACCATACAACTTACCCTGTTCCTTCTTCATAAGACGATTTCCATCTTAATGTTATAGAATAAGGAACAACATCTGTGATGGAAAATTCACGCACTTTAAAAGCTGGGGAAAGAATTGCACACTAGAAAACAAAGACCAGAATTTCATTACATCCATGCAGTCAAATAAATAGCAAGTACAATAATTAAGAGCAAAAAGGCTACATTTCATATAGGTCACACGGAGGTCCTGTTTATCACAGGATTTTTAACAGAAACTTCTTATGCCTAATAGAAATTGAACTGAAAGACTCAACTCAATTAAGATAACAGTGACAGATGTTGCTTCCCTGGTGATTGTCAGTCAAGACAGCCAGCAAAGCCCGCAAATGAGTACACAGAAGTGGAACAGTGCAGTCTGGGTTATCCCATTTAACAGGTCTCTAACAAGACCATCCTTCTAACATGACACAGCAGCAAATTACTGGATGTAATACAATAATTTCTGACATGGTCACTGTCACCAACTTTTGAAAGGGCAAGTAAGACTCCACATCTTGCTTCAGCTATAGTACCTTTTGCTTAGTTGTATTTCATTAGTACAAGATGTTAAAGAAGCAATACTGAAGTTTAATTTCAGTAACTATACCTGCAAGGCACAGCCTCTTGCAACAGCTTCGTCAGCATTTAGCGTGGTGCTTATTTCTTTACAGAAAAAGTTAGAGATCTGTTCCTTCACTGCTGGAATTCTAGTAGCCCCACCTACTATTTCTATACCGTAGATATCTTCACGCTGCAGTTCTAGAAAACAGAGTGCATGGCCTTAAGTTATCGTCAAGATATCAAAAAGCTACCAAAACAAACAACCAAAAAAAGATAAGAACTCTCTTATTATCTAGACACTGTGACAAGCACTGAATATCTGACATGATCTTTGAAACCAGCTTTGTCATGATGTGTCCAATTCAAAGTCTTTGTCCCTCCTGCAGGCTAAAAAGTTTTCTAGTTGCACAATCCCAGAAAATGCAGAAGCCAAGCATCAGTACGGACAGCTGTTCTTTAAAATGCACTGTCCATGTGCACCCCCTTTCTGGTGCGCAGAAGCTCAAGTGTGTGTAATTGGGTTTTCTTTGGCCACCTTGCACTTCTGGACAATACCTCCCAAACAAGAAAACAACCATACCCAAATATAGCTCATTTTCTGTTTGATTTAATTTAATGCCAATAGAGAAAAGCAAACCCTTTAAAAATATATAATAAATATTAGACTGTGCTTGCAGGGTAACTTTTTAATTCTGGATTCAAGATATGCACATAAAGTCATCTCAAACAACTGTCAGTCCTCAAACAGTTCTGCTCAGCAGTTATTCAGGTTCTTACTTCCTGTATTAGTTATCCAGCCAAGTCACAAGATAAGCAGGATCTTTCCTTTTTAGTTGGATGCTAGAATTAGGGGCAAAACCTTTTCCTGTGAAAGTCTAGTTCTCTTCTTTATACTACATTAAGCAAAAATAAAATTGTTATTTGCACATGCTTTAGATAATTTATTCCAAGAATATACCGCCAAATTCTCAGGTCAGTGAGGAGATGAACATATCACATATGGAACAGGCTGGCCAGACAGTTGTAGGGAAGAATAATAGTTTTTCTCATCCTTGTTTTGCTTTGGTTGTTTTGATTTTTCTAATAAAAATAATCTTTCAGAGTGCCAACCTTTTCCATTACACAGAGTGAATGAGAGTCAATAAATCAGGGTTGCAGAGTGATATGTGCACTAAATGAGGCAGGAATGGGATCATGCATACATGACAAGCATATGAATGGAACTTACATTTAGCTTTTCAGTACTTAGCTTTGCAATTCTAATAAATACAAAAATATATTAAAAAGATAATCATTAAAAAGATCTAGGATAACTGCATTACTAGTTACTTTCCTGAACCAAAAGCAGTACCTGAATTAATTCCTACTTACTAGCTTGCTCCATGGCTGCTCTCAGAGGAGGTTCTACTCTGGACAGAAGGGCAGCACACAATTGCTCAAACTGAGCTCTGCAGAAACAGGGAAAGCGTTTCACATTACAGGAGAGCTTAGAGAACACACTTCACTGCACTTCAGAGAAAATTATGCACAGTACCTGTTCATCTTACTGGAGACATCAAGGTCATTCATGAAGCACTCAATATTGAGTGGAAGGTCAGAAGCATTTGCGCTCATAAGCTTCTTTAGTTTTTCACATTCCTGATACAATCGTAGCAGCGCTCGGGGATTCTCTTTTACATTCAGTTTGTATTTTGTCCTAAATTCTTCAGAGAAGTAATCTACCAAAGCCTCATCAAAATTCCTACCACCTAAGAAAGGGTCAAATGTAGTAGCTAAGACCTGCACAGAAGCGAAAGAACAGAGATTAAAAGTTATTAGGCTACATTTGTTTAGATATAGAGATAGCTTTCATACAGACACTAACTTTAGAACAGCTTTAAAAACAGGTTTGAGATGCGAAAATTATAGTTTTTGCACCATCTTCTACACAGCTGCCAGACAGAACAATTAAAAGAAGTATCACTCAATTATTTAGTTCCTGCCCTGCCCAAATAAAATACCATCGTATCTATCATGCTATTTTCTACCACTCTGCAGCACTTACTCAGTTTACTACAGAAAGGAGCTATTTTGTCATGTCATATTCTACTAGTTCTGTGTCATCTACTCAAAACAGAAAAACCTGCTGCCATCTTCTGTATGACTTCAGAAGACTACATTTTGCTACCAAAGAGAAGTTTACAAAAATATTCAGCCATCAGTAGCTCACAGGCAAAGATTTCACAACTAGGAAGTGAAGACTGTGCAGTTTTACTTCACATCCTATTGAATTTACATTTTGAATCGTCACGGGTGGCACCATAGAGAAGTCATCACAGAGCAAAACAGGGCAGTTCAACAACTTCCCATTGATAAATCAGTTGCACAACTACAATGCTTATGAGACTACCAGAAAAGGCAAATATTTCAGTAATACAACATGGCACAAAAACTGCAACATGCTTAATTGTCAAGTACGTCTAAAAAAACTCTGGGATACTCCACTTCTGCATTTTATATAAATTATTTGCCAAAACAGTCAAAAAAGAACAGAAGTTTTGTATTCTGCATTTCAAAAATATTTGCTATAAACATTTAGTTTAAAAAAAACCCCAACTTTCCTCAGAAAAGTATTTTGAGGACTGTTCAACCCAAGAATATGGGATTTTACTGTATGACTTAAAAGATTACCTTCAGTTTTCCCTTGTTAAAAGCACAGATTGAAACCTGATATGCAGAATGCCCCATATCCACAAAGACCACATTTCTTGGCTTCTCTTCCAAGGCTGGCAGATCTTGCTTATATATTCCATAGGCTAGTGCAACTGAAAAACACCAAGCCATGGAAATTAATGGAAAGCTGGACACAATTGTAAAGCATACACGAAAAGCACTACCAAAAGAAAGACACTACTTCTGTTTACTCCTTCTAAACACCTCTGCCCAAACAGAACATAAGGGTCAAAAGGCTCACAAGCTTCAGACCATTATGAGTTGCCACATACCTTATTTTCAGTTTTTACTATTTGATTTATAGCTTTACTAGTATATTACCTCATGTCCATACATGTAATTGACAAAGAAGTATTCTGTATAGCCTAATATTTCTTTCCAAAAAAACCTACACACTGTGAACCTCCAAAGCAGTGAAGTCAGCAGCATAGGCACCATCATAAATTTAACTTTTCAGATCCAGGATTTATCAGAAGGGTTATTTTTGCTTCTGTCTAAGAATTACTGTTCGTTTATAAAGCAGCTCATCACAAAGAAAGTTAACATGTTGAAAACAAATGTTTTAACTGTCAATGCAGGAAACAGATGTCAAATTAAGGTTTAATGCTACTAAAGCATCACCTAGTATTTTAGTTCTGTTTGCATCCAAATTAACATTGTAATTTGTGAAATTTCACAGATTAAGTCTCATGCCTACACCTCTTCTTTGAAATGCCTTAGTTTAGGTATTTAACGGCTCATTTTTGCAAAATTCAAGCATGCTGAAGGGATAAATCACATTTTAAAATATTATTTTGCAAGAATCTAAGATTTCAATACCAGCAATCATACTGAAAGTTAGCTGAGACTTCATAAAAGCAAAGAGAATTTAAATCAAGAAAAAAAAAATTACTGGTTTAAACTGCTCCAACTTTAGTTCCCATCAAGTGCAACGTATTTTTATACTCTACCTTAGAATTCACCAAAATCAGAGGAGGGCAGTAAACAAATTAATTTACAGAAAAAAAGAGTTGGGCCAACATTACAACTGAAAGGATTGCTACAAGTTTCAGCTGTCATTCTCCCACAGACTTATGTTTGACTTGACTTGGATTATTTTGAGAAGTTATAAAGTTCATTTCTAAATACGATCAGCAAGTCTGCTTTGAGAAGAAGTTCCATAAAAATGCACTTTTGTGTAAAAGCAGCTTTCAAAGCTTACATATTAACTAGTTAAAAATGAAAAAAAAAATCTTTGGACTACAGATTTTCAAGTTTCCCTTCAATGCATTTCATGTCAAATAAATATTAGCTAACGTTAAAAATTTATTTCACTAATACTTCCATGAAATTAATTTTTACTCCAGCACACCCATCTTACAGTAAGCTGGAAAGAAAATTGTTACACCACTGTTTTATCAAGCGGGGGAAACGATATTAACAGCTAACTGTAAATAAAATGAAAAATATAAATGAGATCATTTGGAAGTCCATCATAGAACAAAAGCATGGGAAATATCATGCTTTTAAAATACCCTGCTACACACCTATGTTAAATAATGTATTTACTGTAGTCTTTCAGACAGATGCATGTTACATCTGATGGTACTGTACTATAGTATTTTTTAATACAACAATTGAGAATTTAGGTCAGGTGCATACCCCAACTGGATTAAAGAGATTGTGAAGCCAGCTCAGACCTTCCTGATACAGCTGCTGTAGCTCCACGGTACAGCAGAGAGGTAAGCAGAGATATCAGCTTCATTTCAGAAGCAGAGTGACTATTTTCAAGTGGCATTGTATTCACGTTAGCAAACCTAAACTTTTATCACGTCTCACAAGTGGTGAACACCACCCTGCTGACACAGTTGCTGCTTCCAGTTCCCAAGCTGGACTGGGCAGTACTAGCCTGGATAGCTTTTTTCCAAGCTCCTAATTGTGTAACAGCATGTCACCACTTTCACAGATTCAATATCCTGAATGGTTAGAAAAAAAAAAAAAAATTGCTGCCCTTTACCTGCTGTAGTTTCATTCATCAGCTTCAGACAATTTAGTCCTGCGATCTGTGCAGCTGCCATTACAGACCTTCTCTCAGCATCAGTGAAGAAACTGGGTACCTGTTTCCAAAACAAAATTACATAGGTTATTACAAAATATGGACTTTTTGATTTGAAGAAGTGAAACTTACCCATTAAGCAACCCTGTAAATTTAAGTACCACAAGAAACTGTTATAAACTAACCTCAGATTAATAAGGCAATCTTATAAAAATAAGACAGATAGGTAATTCATTTTAGTGCATATTTAATCAACATTTCAGAATATGAGAAAAATGAAGTGACATTGAAGAGCTGTGTAGATTCAAGCACCAGAAAACTGAAAATGCTTTCTCAGTCTTCTGATGAATCTTTGATCTTAAAAATCATTACCAGTTTCTGAAAACATTTGTACAGCACGAACTCAACACAATAAATATTCATACATAGCCCCAAAATAAATTACTGCAGAAGCATTACAGCGGTGCTAGAATTAAACTTAATGCTGAACTATGTGTTACAACTGAATCTGCATCCATTTTTCACTTACCACCTCTACCACAGTGCCAGTTTACAGTGCACTACAATACCTAGTTCCACCAAAAATAGCCAAAGCACAATCAGAGCCCATTTAGAAACTGGCTGCAATCAGTTGCTGTATCTTCAACCTCAGTGAAGTTTAAGACAGAACTACATTCAGGGTGTCTATTTCATTAGCCACCATTGTGGTGTATTACCAAGGATCTCTGTGTGGGAGATTATCTGTAAGTGTCTTTGTATCCCACATGGAAGCAAGGAAAAAGATCAAAGCAGATTTCTAACAGCTGAAATATACAGCTTTCCAGTTCCTATGTCTCTGGCTGGCAGAGAGGGCATAACTGCAATACTTCATGCCCAGACTCCTCACCAGAGCAAGAGCAGAAGTGAAGCTGTAAACAAAGCCAATGTGAGAAGCAGATATCTAGCGCTTCATATCAGGAACAAACCCTCTTGTTTCCAAGCCCCATGCCCTCTCACCCCCACCCCGTGGGTGAGAACACTAGCTAAACAAAACCCAACAAAAGTACATCAGCCAAATAAAAAGACCTTTACAAACAAACACAGGTAGTCCGCACTTCTCAAATTGCCAGTATGACCCTAGAGCCATAAAGTTCATGCTTACAAAAGTATCCTCATTTGGAAAAACTTATAATAAAGGTCCATTTTTTTGACGATTCAATTTCTGCTCATTACTTGTGTCTCTACCATTGCACCATAACTTTATGTAAGCTATACACTTTATGCTATCCATAGCAAGAACTGCAATAAATACATTACAACTTACAGAAATCACACAGTCTGCCACTGGCTTCTTCAAAGCACTTTCTGAGGTCTCTTTAAGTTTAGCCAATAACATTCCTGTAATCTGTTCAACTGCAAACAGTCTCTCTTCATCCAGATATCTCACCTGAAACAAAAAATCGCAATTGTGTTATAAATCCTCTTAACTTTTCTCTAAAATGTGTGGCTTGGACATTTTTTGTAATTTTGAGCAATGAGACCCAAGTTTAACACCAGACTCTGGACACAAATAACCCTCTGTATCAACTGACGTTATTGACTTGTGCTACCTACACCAAATCCTAACAGTTCAGCTTAGCTGAAAATTATTTTGTGGGAAAACTTAACACCCGAGTTATTTTAAGAGGCTATTCAAAATACTATAACTTTATTCAAGGTGAATGAAACAAACTTAACGTTTTTTGGGGTGAGAGCTATTAACATTTTACAGCACACTTGTATGGGAGACAATGCAATACCTTTTTTACAGTACTTTATTACTACAAGCCATGAGTATGTAATACAGAGCAAGTACTCTACATCTTCCCAAACATTCAAAGAAGTGAATGAAGTACAAGGACCAATAAGAAACATAGCAAAACTATGCTAAGGAAGGCTCTGTGAAAAATAAAAGGCCTTACTGTACTGCTTATTATCAATTTTAAAAAGAAATGTTGGGTAAGAATATATATAGAGTTTTCTAAAGGAAAATATAAATCAATTCAAGCAAGAAGTTAAGTGACACAGGTCCAAGGTGCTTATGTCTACCACTAAAGACATCCTGCACAAAGCTCTAACTCACCTTTACTCCTACGGAGCCATTCGGCATCTTCTGAAGTTCATAGGGAAGCTTGGCTCTTTCAGCTTGTATGTACGGATCTTCAAATGCTCTTCCATGCAGTTTTTTGAAGCCGTGTATTGTATTTTTTACATTTGTGACAATCTGTGGAAAAGAGATTTTATTTTTAATGACCCATGAGATACAGACTCTAGAACCTATTCTCTCACCAGTGTTTCAACCTTATTATTTTAAAGACAGACTTTTGAGTAAAAAAAGAGGACCAGAACAAACAAGTCCTAACAAACACAATATTTACAATATCAAAAGAAATCGCTCCACTGTGATCTTCTCCAAGGTAAACTAGGCTAGTTTACTCATCTGAACTTAATAGCTAGTAGAAGTACTGACAGGGCACCTTCACACCAGGAAAGTTCAGGCACTGAGCTGAGATAAAAAGCATAAAGTTTCTCAAAATGAAACTGATACAGCCTCTGCACATACTGACTTGCTCATAGTACAACTGGTGGGTTCTATTACCTTTGTATCCACCACGCAAACCAGCCAGTTAAATTTCCAGTCACCTACACTCTGCAGTAAGAGGAAGGAAGTCCTCTTCTCAGCATGTTAACATGACACATGAATGCCAAGAAAGAGGATAATATCCCATCTATTTTGAATTTGTAGATTCACAGTAGCTATCATGAATTTTTAAGTATTTTCCTTTCAAAGGAAGGTCTTCCTAGGTTGTGAGCAAACTTAGGTGATTAGAGAAATTTTACTTCTGTTCAAAGTTCCAAATTAAGACAGTAAATTACTAAAATGCATTCCTTTTACATTATAAGCAGCAACCAGTATCTATATCAAACTTTAACTGTTCAGTTTCAACTCTTCTAAAACCTAAGCACAGTACTCCTCCCCACTCCCAATGGAGATTTAATTATGAACACTATTCTTGCTGTCATCATAAGGCAAGGAAAAAAAAAAGTTATTTTATCAGGTAATAAACAAGGTTTTTGCTTCTTCCCATTTTTTTTACTCTCAATGACAAACAATGCAGAAATACTGTTCCTGTTTTAGTACAGGTAATATATTTTTGAAGCAGTAACTATTACTGACTCTGAATGACAAACAATGCAGAAATACTGTTTCCGTTTTAGTACAGGGAATATATTTTTGAAGCAGTAACTATTACTGTGAAATGTACCCTTACTGTAAAAAATTTACTTTAAAACAGAAAAATATCAAGTTTATTCATCACTTTTCTTCCCACAGCTGAACACGAAACAAGTCAGGTAAGCATTATCGTGGGTTTGATCCACTTACCTGGCTCTTTGCTGCATTCCCAATGGCGCGGGTCTTGGATCCCAAAGATATACATGCTCTAAGTAAAAACAGAAAAAAAAATCAGCTTTAAAAGAAAACATGATAGAATATTTCCATGGTTCTCTAAAGCACCCACAAAAACTAAAGTATTATCGCGTGCAGCACCAGAACCTGCTGTGGAATTCTAGTTATTTCATGCTTTGCAAATGAGTTTAGAAACTGCAAGCAACCACAATTGTTTTCATTATAATTGCATTTAAGGAATTCTTGAAAAGCTAATGTGTTCTACAGATCTTATCACGAAGGTAAAGAATTAACAGCTACTTCTGGGTCACAGCTTATAACCAAAGCAGCCTGTGACATTCAATTTAAAAACCTGAACTTGAACTGTCAGGTTTTCTTCCCTTCACTCTGATAGTACCACATTCACACTGTGAGAGCCATTAGCAACAATAATCACAAGACAACAATTAGAAAAACCATCTAAGCCCAAGGTAGCTGAACAGCCCAGTTCTACAAACTGTTGAGCACCTCCTGTGACTGAGGACTAACAGGTACACACTGCAAAAGGCAAAATGGGAGATGTCTGCAAACAGCTCCCTGAACAGCTCCCCGCCACCCAGGGCTTGGCAAGCTCTGGAGTAGTCCGTCCATGGCCCCCCGCAGCCTTCTTCTCCTCAGGTTCCCCCTGAGCAGCCCTCTCAGCCTTGCCTCTGGCTCTAACACAGGCTGTCCCAGGTCCCCAGCCATCATCTGGCCCCCTCACTACTGCCTTTGGAAACTTTTTCTTTTGGAAGTTACTATTACCACACCTTTGCTTTACAGATTTGAAACAGAACTCTT
>NW_010120663.1:36798-39467 GCF_000699245.1 Pterocles gutturalis
AGGGAACTGATCTGGCTAAAACCATTCACTAGTAAATAGCGGATACAACCCAGACTTCGTAAGGTTCATATTTAATTGTTTAATGAATGCACAAAATTCACTATGTTAGATTGCTTCCTGCCTCCTCTCCATCTTCACTACGATGAAGACACTGTATGTAATTTGACTTAGCAACCTCTTCTGCTATACCACCACACTAAACACACAAAGCCTTCTCCAGATTTAACTGCTGCACAGACACAACACAATGCCCTACATTTTAAAATATGTAGTTCAGCTTTCGCAAAGAGCTTTTACAATTCATGTTGCTTAACACTACAGTTCCAAATTATGGTTCATAATAATTAATAAAAGTCAGATAAAAGAGCGATTTAGAAAGGGTGCAAATGGTTTACAAGACATTTATTTTGTGGATAACAATTATAACATGTTAGTACTATAATGTCACACCTTTTCAGTGCAGTAATTTGACTGCTGACAGAGAACATGACTTGCAAGCATCATGTCAGAAGCTACTTAGCCCACCGAGTTCTTGCCATGGGTTACTTCAATTACTCAGTTCCAGCACAAGGAGATGGATGGTTTCTCCCTCCCTTGGCTGGAAAGCAGAGATGACAAAAAATAAAATGTGCTCTTTTTGGCTCCAAACACTTCAGCTGCATCCAAGACAGCCCTCTAGGAAGCACATCCACCTTAAGGATATGAGTGACAACTGAACTGTCTCCTCCACCAGTACCTTCATCTTCCTCCGAATTTAAATTTTGAGCAGCACACTGATTTTTCTAAAGGTAGCAACTCTTTCCACCAGAAGGACATTTCAATCCACTTCATGTACTGTTTTGGAGATGTTACCTCATAATTTTTATTACAGTTTGTGATTACAGTAATTACACATGGTCTGAAAAAAAAAAGTTACTAAAAATTATGAGTTATCAGCAACTGTTTTTCTACAAAACCACAGTGGTGAGGCACAGCACTTGAAAGAGGCACTTATCATAAGGATTTCTAGAAGCACATCAGGCTTTCTAGAAATGTGTACAGCAGGCTTGCAGGAGTTCCCAGTTCAGAAAAAGTCAAGTGCCAGTTAACATCCAAAGAGACACTAAGGCCAAAAGCCTCAAGCAGTACAAGTTCTACTGAAATGGCACACTTAATGGCAGAATCTCTTTCTTTATAAAATACTTATGCTAAAGCTTCAAAGATGACACACATTTTACAAATGCTAAAAATCCCATGCCTTAGGTTACAGGACATAGGTTTGAGGCAAACAATATTAATAAAGGATCACCTGAATGTTTTAACAACTGTGCCACTGGATTTATGCCTTAAGAGGGCTGTATTAAATTGTGATAACACATATCTTTAAGTCTACACTGCTTTGTCTGTAGCACGGAAGTATGCTTACCCTAATGCTGTACTGTTCACAGCAGTATTGCACAGGTACCAGCTCCAAAACTAGAAGCTGGCTGCACTAATTAGCCTTGCCCAGAATGAGCAATTAGCCCTGCAGAACACAGCCAGGACTGTCCTATCTTTAGGACCTAACCCAGTATCTTTACATGGCTTAATAACAGAACACTGCGCATGGAAGTGTACTAGCTTGTCCAGACCTAGATCAGATATTTTTCTACCACACTACACAGACACAACAAACATAACATTTTGTAATCTTGTGAGTAGGTACCAAGTATTTGGGACATAGCCAATCAATGTTAACTATTAGCTAACTTTAGGTATTTAAATGACATAAGCATTTCCATAGAAACACATAAGTAAGAGAGTTCATTTACTGTGTTGTTATATGTAATAAGCAGCACAGCAGAAAAGTTTTTATGATTTAAGGGGATATGATCTTGCTAACTGTACTTTAAACCTCTTTCACAATCACTTTGCAAATGTCTTGAAAGTACAGTTACTCAGACATTAACATGAAACCTATGCGAAGTCTACCTGCAAAGACTGTGCTCCAAGAACTGCTAAGAATTGCAAGCACTTTTCATCATGAGAAACGAAACTACAGCTTCCTGGGGATTCTCTGGGCAACAATTTCTGGGGGTTTCTTGCGTAGAATCTGAAAGGTCTCAATTTCTGTTCCCATAAAATATGCCCAAGGACAATGACTTCTTGAAAGTTAAAAGTCAGAAGTATACTTTTCTAAATAATAAAAATAATTTTATAGAGTATTCTCATTAATACAGACAGTACGCATTTTAGCACTCAACCTCTTTGTACATTTGAAACAACTTTTTAGAAAGCAGAACAAAACCTACATTTCTCTAAGATTAAAAAAAGACAGCCATGCTAAAGCTACTATGGCCTCACCTCGCAGAAACAGCTTTCTGTTGCTGGTTACAGATTCCTTATATAAAAGGAAATCCCATCCACGACTCGATTTTTATTAGTATTATAGGAATTCCTGATTCCTCCTTGAAAATTACACACAGATGGAGCTCTAAAAATCCCAGACGTATCCCATAGAAACAGGAGAGGAAAATCTCCACCTACTCTTGCGTATCCCATCATCACGGACGCTGCCCGCTTCCCCCCCTACGTTCTTGCCAGCCCTCCGGTATTCCAGGGCCAGCAGCTCCGGCGCGGTACGAGCAAGGACAGGGTCAGAACAGGGAACCCACCGCGCCCGTTTCCCCGATGGAATCAGCGCCCTCCTC
>NW_010120664.1:0-13747 GCF_000699245.1 Pterocles gutturalis
CAGCACAGCGAGGGGCTTCAGTGCCCGCTGTCCCTCACATCCCGCCGGGACGCTCAGCAGCATCCCACCCGCAGTCACCCCACGGTGAACCAAGGGCCCAAGCCCAGCGCTCGGGCTGAGCTGCTGCTGGAGCACGTTTCCATGTGGTCACTCTGCCCAGGGGCGAGGGTGCAGGGTGCTCTGTACCCAGCTCAGGGGAGCAGCCTGCGTCCTGCTACGGCTCAGCATCAGCAAGGGCACTGCAAGCTCTCACTTGCGCTTTCTGCCCTGGGCAAGGCAAGGTGCCCGACAGCAGCTTGTGCGGAGGAGATCCCGTCTGGGAGCTTGCTGCTACTCGGATTACAAAAGGGAGCAAAGAGTGAGCAAAAACCCTGGAACAGGTAGAACATCTAATTACGCACCCAGAGCCTGCTGTAGCCCAGGGCTGGCTCTGTACCAAGTGACAAAATTTAGTTAGGCAATCCCTTGTCAGAACTTTGTCTCAGCAGAAACACAACACAAAAACTGAAGCATAAACATTTTGGGTGTCACAGACAAAAACCACTGTTGCTCAGCCCACTGGAGTCCTTGCAATGGGCAGTATCAACCCACCAGAATGGGGAGATAACGTTCCCAAAGCAGCTTTAAACACAGCACACCAACATCTCTGCAGTACACCTCAGCTTTTAACGAACTCTTACTTAACCAGCCTGATTTCCCCATGGCTGTGGCAGGCACGAGATCTGTCTGTACTCGCAGCAGAGCTCCTCTGAGCCTGGGTCAGTCCAATCCCAGTCGCCTCCCTCACAGCAGCCCATGTGGCCGTAGTTTGAACACTCAACTCTCACTGTTGCTGCAGAGAAAAACCAGCAGAGCCAGAAGTTACTAACACAGCAGCAGGCAGCCGTATTTCCTGGTCCAGGCTGGCTAACAGAGCAATGCCATCAAGCAATGCCATCAGGCAGAACGAGGAAGAGCTCATATAATGGGATGTTGCCTCCAGGATCACCAGGGGGCTTTGCT
This sequence comes from Pterocles gutturalis, assembly GCF_000699245.1. Taxonomy (NCBI): domain Eukaryota; kingdom Metazoa; phylum Chordata; class Aves; order Pterocliformes; family Pteroclidae; genus Pterocles; species Pterocles gutturalis. The sequence continues at coordinate 1,003 of NW_010120664.1, forward strand.
GGCAGATCTTTAGCACAAAAATGTAGATCTCACCACAGAAAGGCCATTTGTAAATGGTCTTTTGCAAAAGTTTTTTTTCTAGCCAGAAGCACCCAGGGACATTCAGAGCTTCAGGAGAACAAGGCAAGCGAGGCCCCATGACATGGCACCACGTGTTAGGAGACTAAGGTAAAGCCAGGAATGGAGGCCTGGCTGGTTTTGCAGAGGACAGGTGAAGGAAGAACGAGATCTGTTACAGTCATACCCCTACAGAAAAAGCCTGTTCTCTCCAACAAATCCTTAAATCATAACCCACCTGTGGGTACTACAAGCATTAGTACACACTGTATATTAAACCACCTGAATCGAGCTGCCGTACCATATGCCTGCCACGACACACCACACACCAAAGGGCAAAAATGCAGCAAAGTGGAGCTGGGAGAGAACAGAATGGCAAATATAAAACCAGATACCAGGTACGTCAACTATTAGCAGAGTTCTGCAGAATGAACCACCACCAAAGGCTGGCATTTCTCTGCACGATGGTCCATGAGTGGACTGGCTAGGAACAGACATGGAATGACACAGAACACCACACCTGGGCAGTTTATCAGTGCAGAAATCCCCAACAACTCACCTGTGTGAAGAAAGATGATGTGCATGCATGTATGCATTCCTGGTATTCCAACTAAAGCACTGTTAATAAAATATTCAGCAAAGTACTGCCACGGACTATAGCTCTTATTTTAGACAAACGGATCAGGAACAGTGAGAAACCTTTCAATCTGCAGTCTCACGTGATTAAAGTGGCAGTCGGAACGAGCAGCAGTTTGAGGCAGGGAAAAATGGAAAAAGAAGGAACTGCAATTCTTTTATTAGCAAATGGACAGTATCTGGACACCTAAAGGAAATCAGCCCTTTCCAACATTAACTCAAATGTCGTTTTCAATTCCTTGCACCACTCCCACAGTCAGTCTTTGTCTTTCATACAGCCAGAACCTTTGGGTAAACAAAGAGCACAGAAACACAAAAACATACAATATATACAGGTTCCCCACCAACTAAATGGACTTACATTTTTGGAGATTAGCAACGCTTTGTTCATTTGACTTTACAAGTAATATCAAAACATCTCAAGTTTTAAAATAAAAAAATACTACAATATTCACAATATAAAACTTAAATAATTTTTTTTAAAGTTAAAGGACTGCTAATAGCTATTGATTTATCACAGCTGTCTCTTCCAACAGAAGCTCTGCTGCTGAAGCACTGAGAATTTAAGGTTCACAAAGCAACATTCACATTCTGCACTGCTCCTGGTCAGAGTTAAGATCCTGCCCTGCTCATGAGACAGTGCCACTGGAGACTCATCCAGGAGTTCAATTCAAATATGTCCCACTGATGGGGTATGACAAGGTCCCAGAACAAGGCAAACACCCATGTACAGTGGGGCTGCCCACTTCCCCAGAGCAGAAACACAGGTCCACACATCACCACCACATGCACGTCTTAGCTAGTTGTCTGCATTCCCAGCTCGAGCTCTTCAGTTCATAGCTGGGCAAAGAGTGTGGAAATGACTGAGAGGTACGTAACGCTTCCTCTTCTCTGCTATTCCATCCCTGCTAACGTGCTCCTGTGTTTGATTAAACAGTCATTGAATAAAGTGACTGGAGAGAAAATACTCATGGATCAGTCTCCTCTCTGGTGTAACTCTGCAGAGTGCAATGCAACCACACCAACAGGGACCCTGCCCCGCCGTGCTGAGTGTGCAAGCTTTACACAAACAGGGCAGACAACGGAGCAAGAACCTACAAAGGAGTAATTCAATTCACCCTTATACAATATCATCCACGATAAAAGAGATCCTTAAGTGTGCTTGAAAGGCAAGAGAATCAAAAATTTTGCCTAGGAAATCTGTATTCTGTGATGGAATCCAGGTTTGGTTACTTAATTTTCACTTCATTCAAAGGAAGCAGAAACTAGGACAAATGACAGCTACAGTATTTATCTCTTTGGTAACTTCTGTAAGAGAGCCTCTAAGCAATGGTACATCTTACAGTAATCATCCTAAAAGCCTGATATGATCCTGTAGAAATTTCATAGATTGAAAGAAACTGGGCCATGAACTGGGAAGACAGCTTGCCCAAAATTTAACAGGGCCTGTGGGGGGAGTGAGAAAGATTGCACAGGAACTGGATCCCTCAGATTCCTGCTCTAGCCACACAACAGTGCCTCAGTGAAAGCGGATCCCAGATATACAGGCTGCATCTTAGTACAGACAGAGGGTCTGGAGTGCATTTTAGGGTATTTCTTTAAGGCAAAAATGGGCAAATACTAGCTGAGGAGGCTGGCAGGCTTGGCAAATAGTCCCAAAGCGGACCAAGTAGCTGTAGCATACTTTCACAGTCAAGTGGCTCCATGGGCCAGTATAAAGAGGATTTGGATCTCATCGCTTCTGGTCACACACTACTTTTAAATCCGGCTTAGGTAAGCTGCAGCCTTTCTACGACAGAAAATGACCTGTTCCGTAAAATGCCTTTGCTTTTGTTTAGTTCCTTATAAATAAAGGTTCACATTCAAAGTTAAGTTTCCATAACCAACTCTCCCCTCATATTGCAAAAAGACTCAGCTGATATCGTAGGGGCTAAAGAGGCAGCAAAGAACCCAAACGCGCCTTCCAGCTGAGGACACGGTTTCCTCAGAACAGGCTGCAGACAGTCTCGAGGCAGAAGAGCAAGACTTCCATTGCCACGTTTCATATTTTACCTGTTCTTTGTCTTGCATAACAGTGTAACCTGGTGACTCAGTCAGCACGCAGATCAGCAAAACAATGGACAGAAGTCCTATATATCTCTGAAATTTCCAACAACGTGATAAAACAAGACCACTGACAGGAGGTTTGTCCAAAGTGATCTGATGCTGCCATGAAGTGCTGTTTCAGGGTTGAAATCTCAAGTACCTGCCTGAAAACCTAACTACGCAGAGGCAGAAAACCACACTTCAAAACGTATCCACTACCGAGTCACCCACATACGGCTGTCACTACAGCAGCTTTCACGGAGCATTAGAAATGTGCATCTTCCTTAAATTTCTGGAATGACAACCAACTAGGCGCACATAGTCTCCCCAGATGAAAGACTGTCAACAGCTGCTAATTGAAGGCTGCGGTAGTCTTGATGTCCACCACAAAAGGATTATGCAACTGAAGCCTGCAAAGGAATGGGAGAAGAATAAGCTTTCTTCCAAACCAGTGATGGCATCCACTGTAAGTAAAGAGTTTTTGGAAGTGGATGTCAAATAACTGTCAGGCCACAGATCCAATTTCAGAAAGCAAAAAGGCAAGAATTAACGAATCAGTAAGAAACAACCTGAAAACAACCACTCCTGCCTTGATTTCCTGTAGTGCAGACCCTAGGCTGGTTCATATAACTCTTCTGTAATTATACTGCTTGCTGCTCTGTAAAGGGTTAAATTCTGATCTTATTCAGTGACTGCATCCTTTCAGCTGAGGTAAATGGACTCTCAGGCAAAAGGACCACTGGGAAATACACATGCCAGGCTGTGACAACAACATGTCTCCAACTAAGAGGATGGCTTGAGGTCAGCTTTCACTTCCTCAGCCTTCTGCTTCTCTTTCTTGTCACTGCTGCTAAAACTGGTTCAAGTACACTTGAGATTTTTAATAGAAAATATTCTTCTCCTCGCATCAAAACCCAAAAGGTTTAATATTTAGTATGACGAAGCAAAAGTAGAATCTGAATGCAAACTGGAAGTTAGTGTTATCTGAGTACAATGATTGGAGAGCCGAGAAAATAAAACAGTCCAGATTTCCTGCTTAAGGGCACATCTCCATTTTGCCAGCAGCTGCAACAAAGAGCATGTCGTTTCTCATGCTTGAAAGCTGCACAAATACCCATCAGGGGAAAGAGATTACTCTCCTCTAAAATATACTTTTTGGCTGGAGAAAGAGAGATTTGAGAACAGTTTTCTGGCTCTACCAAGAACCACTGCTCCCTGTTTTACCTTTAGGAACAAGGAGACAAGCTGAAGTTTTAGCTGGAGAACAAATATTAACACGTTAAAGTCTGACCAACAACTGAATTCTCTTTAAAACCTCATCCCGATTCAACTGCAGTACAACAGAGATTTCATTAATTCAGGATTGTTTTCCTGAAGTTACATGAGAAAAAGCTGCCCCTAAATGTCATTTCAAGTGATCATCTTCATCCCCACCTGAAGGGTCTGGGGACAAGGGAAGACACCAAAACCAGACTGACAATAATACTCAGCCCTTTGGGCTTTTGCTTTTCTGAGTGCTTTGCAAAGAAAAAGCCTCACCACGTCCCTGTGAGGTAGGTCAGTATTATTATATTCCCTTAATACAGATATGGAAACTGAGGCAGAGAAGTTACTTTCCTGAAGGCCACTGCAGGAGTCCGTCTCAGATATGGAACTGGGAGACAAGATTCCTTAGCTCTCAGAGAATTTCCCTTTCTCCGCCATATCTTCCCTCTTCCCCATACAAGTCTTAATGGAGAAATGAGCAACGGAGAAAGGGGCTACAGTGCCACGTTTCTGACAAATAGCAGGACTCCTAGTACTAATCCACATACTCCAAAAAGGATTATTAAATATACAAGTACCTTAGAATTCATGGCAAAATGACTGCACACATTATAAAGAAGCCAACATACAATACAAACCTATCTTAATAAATAAGTAAAGACATGCAACTGCATGCTGAGGGCTCCTCAGCGCAGTACGGTCCCAGATGCCAATGGGTAAGCCCATGTCATTCCTGTGACTCTACTGCCACACCGACAAGTGCATGTCTGATAGTGCGCCCATGGAGTTTGTAGCCATCCTGAGTCACCAGTGCTATCGTGCCCGGCTGCATTCCCTCGGCTGGTACATGGCAGACTATTTCATGGTCGTATGGATCATATTTGCCACCAACAGGGTTCATCTTCTGAAGGCCGTGTTTGGCAAATACACTTTGCAATTTGGCCTCTATGAGAGAGAGGCCTTCATAGATTTTCTTCAAGGTTGGATTTGGATTACTAGGCTCCGCTTCTTCTGCGGCGCTCTCGGCAGTCTTCTCCAAGATATCTGCTACCTCCACAAGGTCCCTGCAGAAACTCTGGATCCCTACAGGCACAAAGAAGCAAGAAGTAAATGAAGGGCAGTTTACAGAACACGCAGAGCTAGAGTACCAATGACAGGCACAAAGTCACAGAAGCTTGAAAGCACTCGTAAAGCTGCTAATTGATTTGAACTGTTACTTTAGTGGGAGCAGGCAGTGTATTCTGTATGCTGTAGCCAAAGCTTTATCATTACATGGGAAGTAACCTGAAGACTCCCCAATCAAGGTACATGCAGGAAGGTACATCTATACACACCAACACAGATATATATATATATATGTATATTGCATACATACATACATATATATATATATACACACTTGACAAAGCATAGCATTAGTATTTCACTACCAAAAGTTCTTCCAACTCAGATGTGTCATTTAGGACACTGTTCTACACCCTCTCATACAGTCCCAGAGACATAAATGTTTTGCCAATCAACTCACACAAATGCCCATGCCCATGGGGAACAAACACAACAGGGGGAAGTAAAAATAATACATGACCACTGAAAACTACATCCACAATTTTATTCGTAAGTTAAAACTATTGTGAAAGGACCAGACAAAATGGTCCTTGAGTCAGTCATGAAAAAGTCATGCAGTCTTTTTAATTAGAAAAATGTGTTTAGATTGTATACGTTTCCAGAAGTGGTGTATTACGCTGTGCAGAACTGTCAGGAAAATCAGGCTCCTCAGTAATATAGATGCCATAACTAACTTACTGGAAAAACACATTAGGAAAACAGAGAAACAATGCTTTGGTGCTGTCTATATACCTGTACGTACATATTTAAACACACACATAACAAAGAAGCAACAAAGGAGCAGACAGAAGCAGACCGATTACCAACCAGTTCCTCTTCCACTAGAGTCTGTTTTAATGCTCTACAGACCCCCTGTGTCTCACTCCATAAGCAACTTCTAATAAAGAACCTCATTTCTCTTCAGATCTGAAGCATAGCACATCTAAAATTCAAAGAGCTAGGAAAAAAAACCAAACCCAACTCAAAACCAAGGGTGCTGATTATCCCAAAACTTAACAACCATTTTACAGCACAATGAGCAGACTGGTAAGAAAAGTACAGCAGCTCTAATTTCAAAGCTGGAATTAACTAATAAAAAATGTCCCAAGATTCATGCATTATGCAGAGTAGCAGTTTCTCATTCTCAGAGATGGTGCTGGCAGAGTGCAACAATTAAACAGCAGTTTCTTTCTCCTTCACCTGCCTCTCTTGCCAAAGCTACAAATCCAGCTCTCTTCATTGATGCTAAAATAGTTATTATAGAAGTTTTAAATAACATCTGATACAGAAACTGACAACCTTTGCCCCAGGCACAGTCGACCTCCTGAAAGCTAAAGCACAGTTAATATAGGAAGGGCAATCACAACCTGATGACACAGCTAAGAGCATGAAACACACCCTGCCAGAGACGACTCTCAGGATACAGAAAAACATGTAACTTCAACCAAGTCAGCAGAACTACACTCAAATGCACCAGGCCTGTTTTATTAAAAAAAGATCAAAGAAACAGTCACTGAGATAAACCTGACAGGACACAGCTGGACATATAGAAAAAACAGCGAGTAAGCCCGGACACCGAAAGTCCACACCAAACATTATGCCAGACTTCACAATGAATGAGGGCAGGACAGGGGGAGAGAAAAGCTGTTTATCAGCATTTTACGCTCAGGCAGGCAGGCCACCACAGTAAACACTGCTTTGCCTCACTTGGCTTACCAAAGAGCTTGGCATCTTCCACAAACTTCTGCGTTCTCCTCCGGACATTGTCAGAATCTGCCAAAGCTTTCCGGTATCGCTCCTGTAACCACAATGGCAAGGGGAGACATCAAACAAGGAGATAAAACTCATTTCCTGACAAATTAGCAATCCCTTGGCAACAATTTAAAAAGAGCCCCCTTCAGGTCAGAAGGCTGTGCTGGGCTCCTGCGTTTTCATTACGTGCAAACCCACATCCCCCTCCTAATGGTTAATGAGCACAACTCCCTGGAAAGGACCCAAGCGAAGGCCAGAAGCATTCAGGGTGCAGCTCAACTGCTGCATTGTCAGGCTGCTGCTTTTTGCATGACTCACTGCAGCTACTGAGACACTCCTTTCTCTCTCACAGGCAAGCTGGTGGTCTCAGCAACAGATCTGCAACTGGCTGATTTATCGCTTGGTGCAGTAGTACTACTCTCAGGGTGATTATCTCCAGAATTGCCTGCCCAGTGCCATAGTATTTAATCCTCTCCTTAGTCACATCTGTTCTTCAAAGTCCCTATAACATGATTGCTACCATTTCCACCACATCCCTGTCACTAAAGAGGACTTTCCTTCTTGGACAATCTGGATCTGGTGCAACACAGTACGTGACACTAATCAGGACAAAGCTACTGCCATGCCCTCTGTACAATGCCACGGAGGAATTGACCAGACCATCTCCCACATAATTTTCCTGGGCTTACAGAAAAAGCCAGGGCCGAAAGACAGACCAAGTCAAGGGGACTGAACAAAAGACATCATCATGCCACCAGCAGCATACTCACAGTTAAATCCCGGACTTGTTCTTCCAATTTGATGGCTTTGTGCTCTAAGGCACAGTCAGAAAGGGGATGCTTGGGCTCATCACGGGGATCTTCTGGGCCAGACTCGTCTCCTGTACTTCTCTGCTGAGCTGCAGTGCTGAAAACACATGGGGACTCTCTGAAATACAAGCTAGTGACAAAGAAGGAAAGTTAAGTAACAACAGGGTCAAAAAGAATAATTCTATTTTAGTGTCATTACTAAAAGCAGGCTCAATTCAAAAAGGTAAACAGGGTTCTAGATAAAATATTAGCTTGTTTCAGAAAATATCGACAACTAGCACAGAAACACAGAGACAGATGTTTGGAAAAGTTCTTTTATTTTAGACTCATGTGTCACTACATAGGCTGTACACCACTTCTTTGACACACCTTGAAAAGAGTCACATTTTCACAGGAAGACAAGCTGTGGGTTGCATTTTTGCTGACCTCCCAGTACAGGTGGGAGTTTTGCAAGGTAGCCTTGAAAAGGAAATGTGGTATAAAGTTGGTTTTATAGTTATTTTAAAAACCCCAAATGTTCTAAGAAAAATTCAGTAAGATTTGCAAACCCATGGCACTTAATAATACAGGCAGGCAGATCCTCGCCTGCTATCTAAGACAGTACAATGACTGCAAAAGGGCAAGTCACGCCAGCGGAATGGCTGTGGATTTCCACCTAGCAATCGCTAGACGTACACAACTTTCATGTCCACTGCATAAAGAACAGTTAAAAACCGAACAGAACTCTCAGAGACATGACTAAGGTGTGTGCAGCCCAAATATTCTGAGACCTTCTGCCAGGACCGTCACAACTCCATTAGCTATGTTTGGAAAAGGGACTGAACATGTCAACTGAAAATAGTCCCTAAAATTTTCCAACAGTTCTAAACACTTCAACTGTTTTTATCTACTAGCAAAAAAACCCAAAATAAGCCCAAGCCTCCAGCACTGAAGCCTACCTTATTTCCAATGACTCTTCCATCCTAATTACACTTTTCAACTAAAAGCACACTTGTCAATGGTTCATGTTGGCACTGCAGGTGGAGCTCATCCAGGAGGCTGACTGCATAGCTTGCAGATGAAATGATGAAACAACCACAGAGTCAGATAATTGGACTGAGCTGTATAAACACCACCTAGGTGCTTAGCAGCCCATTCGATACTGTCACTACCTCACAGGTTTCCCAAAAACTAGATAATAGAAGTCTTTCTGAAAACAGTTTGGTCAAAAGATGATCAAAACCAGCAAGCTGGAAAAAACTTTGAAAAATAAAGAAAATATTTTTCACTTCATTCAGTTCTTTTCCAGAAAGCCCTTCACCTGTGTTAACAATGCTCTCACTCCAATAGCAAAATAGCAAAAAGAGTTTTCACTCCCTCTCCTACACCACCTCCTTATCCAAACAGACCTAGACAAGACCCATTCCTGCCAGCATGAGGCCAAAGCCTCAGCCCACCTCCCTCTCATGCCTTACACCAATTTACTTCCAAACCAGCTCCATTCCAGAAACATTTTTGCTTACACTTAACAAGGAAGAGTGTCTCCTTTTCTGGGAACACCTGGGCTCTGAGCAGGGCTTTCAGCATCCCCTTTAACAGAGGGTTTTGCACATACTCAGCACACATTTACCATGCGAAATGCAGCACAGCACAGAAATCACTGCACTGGCACTGACTCAAACTTCTGTGTTTATACAGCACAATTCAACACTGCACAGACATACTAATTTAGGCCCCAGAATCAATACAGCTGAGTTCATGTTACCTGGCCTGCACCACTAAGCTTTCTTACTTTTCAGCAAGGCTATATTGCTCAGGTACAATGTTGCAGAAGTGCACAGCTGTTTTTTTTCCAGGTCTGTCAAACTGGTCATGAGACCTAAGTGTTGTTCAGCAATCCAGCTAAACTAAGCTTATAGCGGCAACTAGAAGGGGCAGATTTGCTCCCCTTATTCCACTACTGGAACTATGCAGAACGAAGGTTCAGGGAGTTAAACCAGCTGAAAACCAACACTACAAAACAAAACTACTTTTCTGTCTGTGTCCCTGAATAGGTTTGCTGACAGATCAGATGAGCGCAAGTGCCAGTACAAAAGAGAAGACAAACACGTGAAGCCTGGTGAGATGTGGGAGGGAGAATATGGGGAAGGGAAAAGGTGTTCTGCTTCGGGTGGCAGCCAGGGCTTAGACGGGCTCAGGTCTACAACCAAAGCGCAGTTTAAGAGATTTAGATCTACCCAAAGACCACCAAGCACCTCCTACCACTCCCTGTTTAGCCACCCAGGTGTTGGCTCATTTTATCTTTAATACCAAGTTGCTAAACATCTCACAGCACTAATAACAAACTTCCTTTTCCCACCTCAAGATATTTGCATATGAAATTTTTTTATTAAGTGGGTACTTAAAACCTGATCTGTATGTCAAACCACTCCTTTGCAACACATGACACACCAAACACAAGTCTGGAAGTGCTTCTGCTACATACACTTGCTCTAGAACAGGATGTTCCTCGCACTAATCCTTAAAGAACAAGGCAAGGAGCTATCAATAGGCCCTTTTCAAAAAGTTGCCCAGCCACTGTGGTTCTGGGTTCCAGGAATGGCAACACAGAAGAAAACCCCACATTTTATCCCTGGCTGCAGATGGATCTTTTTGGGGCACAAGACCCGATCCTGAATGATTTTTAAGATACATTTGTTTTGTTGACTGGTTAACACAGCACTTTTTCAAGTTACATAAGTAGACTAAACCAGAGGCAGGGACAGAGAAGGACCCCGTTCACCAAGCCTTTAAATCTTCACGGATTGATTCTGAACAACTGCAAAGCTTTCTGTGAAAACATAAGGTATGTCTGCAGTAAGCACTAACCGCAGGCTTTGTCTTTTATCATCTCACACTTCATTTAAAGAGCTGCAAGGATGGAAATTAGCCATGGTAGGGATGAACCAAAGAACCTGAAATGCAGCTGAGAAAGCAGCCTTGCTAGACACCTCACAGGTTAGACTCCTGCATCTTAAAAAAAAACCAAAACTGTACAGATGAGTTAACTCTTTTGGATGCAAGAAGCAAAAGTTAGTGAGTCATCTCCCTCTGCAAGTGATTTACACAACACCAATGGGTGTGTTTTGGTGTGTAGGAGGAAAGGTGCATGAATGAGCTGGTGCCTCAGCTACAGGGACCTGCCTACGTGAAGCAGAGAGCTGCCTGCATGGACTCCTTTCTCCAGCCTGTGAAACCAAGTCACAAAACACTCCCCCGTGCAGTGAAATGCTCCAGGTATCATGTGCTGTTCAGACAAGCCTGCCTTAAAAGTTGCAGGCAAGAAACAAGAACCACATACTGACTCCAAAGGGAATTCTTAAGAAGGACTACTATGCAGAACTGAACATGTGTCTCAATTTGCTTCTTCCTCCAGGATAAAAGAAATACTCCACTAAAAAGGGCAAGTGCTATTTAAAGTCTGTCCACTGCACTGTGCTCCATCTTCTAAACACTGTTGTGATCACAGCTGCCCTAAAAATAGGCAGAAATCCCACGGGAGGAAGTTGACACATCCTGAAGTGACAGACACATGAAGTCCCAGAGCGTGTGAAGGGATTATACAACTAAGCTGGTGATACAAAAAGATTTACAAACTGATGTCACAGAAAGCCAAACAGATAGGTGTTTCAGAGAAGTTGACTGCATCCATATGGTTCAAGCCATTGTCCTTAAACATCAGAATTTAAATGATGAGAACAGGTCTCTGTGGTCAGAACAACAGCACCACCTCTTTCTGGTGCACAGGCACGATACCCGAACGTCTGAAACCAACTCTGACATGTTCCCTCTCAACACAAGGGTCCTATCCCATCTCTCCTTAAACACTCCCTCCCTCACTCTCCTCCTCCCAAATCAGCACGACAAAGCACGCAGAAACATCTGCACTATTTTAGCTCAGATGAGCATGCTTTGGAAGGAAATCTCCTAATTACCCCCAACTGTTGTGCTCTGTTTCATCAGGGAGTGCTAACAGAGATTAATACCACGTGGATTCCTTTTCGATGAAACTGGAGAACAAGCTTGTGCACCACACCTTAACGCAAGATGGCTGTGAAGGGGGAGTAGGCTCCCAGACTACAGCCAGTCCAGGGTAAGAAGTCCCTGAGACACGTACAGCCTGGGTGTCTGGGCCCCACTACCCACTGGTTTGCTGTACAGAGCCGCTCCTGTTTGCTGCGACACCCGCACAGCCAGAGAGCTCGCGTACAAAGACGAGTTTCACACTGATGGCAGGTTCTGGCAATCCTCCATGAAGGAAGCCTGCTCAGCTCCTATCAGACAAAGTCAACCTCCTTCAAACTTGGTGCACATTTTGAGAGGGGCAAAGCAATTCCCACACATATAAGAGCATGTGAAAGTCTAAGGACTTTCAGACATGCATCTTTACTCTCAAACACAGTTGCTTCTATTATATGCTGCAGAATTATTTTATTGCAATGAAATGGTCTTTCAGTTGTTTATTTTTTTCTCCAGAGAAAGAAACTCTAGGATAAACTAACATGTATTTTGACCTTTTTTTCTTCTCACCTGCCCACATTTCACTCAAAAACCCAAAGCACCTTTTATGGATTTCACTTTTATCAGTCATGTTCCACAATGTCCACGAATATGACTGGATACCATTTTTCTGTCTAAATTCTGACACAATTAAATGAGCCCTCGACCACCTAAAACACACTGAAAGTACAGTTATTGCATCACTACCAAAAATAAAGCCTGAAGAGCCCATTAAACATACAGTTCACAAATAACTGGTTCCAATGGGCAAGAAGAGGTGCAGAAATCCCCCGTGGATACATGTAACCGCAGGAAACAACGTCACAACGTGACTTACTGACCACAGAAACGCTTTTCCTTAAAAATGAAAATTCATTTTTCCTCAGAATGTCCCTTTTTCCAGGAAGAAACTTGCTTTTTGAGAACCTAGCTTTGATCCAGGCCTTCTGAGGAGCTAAGGGCCGGCAGCATGCCACTCCTGAGAGGAAAGCGGAGACCTCCGGGGAGGGGACAGGAGC
>NW_010120665.1:0-457 GCF_000699245.1 Pterocles gutturalis
CGAGTGTTCAAGCCACACCACCCAAGTCATACCAGGCAAAGGCAGGGACTGGGAGAGAAAAAAGGAACCACCAAATGTAGGAGAAGATCAGGTTCAAGATCATCTAAGGAACCTGAAAGTGCACAAGTCCGTGGGACCTGGTGAGATGTATCCGCAGGTCCTGAGGGAACTGGCAGGGGAAGTTGCTGAGCTACTATCCATCATATTTAAGAAGTCACGGCAGTCTGGTGAAGTTCCCGCAGATGGGAAAAGGAAAAACATAACCTGCATTTTTAAGAAGGGAAAAAAAGGAGACCCAGGGAACTACAGGCTGGTCAGTCTCACCTCTGTGCCTGGCAAGATCATGGAGCAGATCCTCCTGGAAACTACACTAGAGCACATGTTAAAAAAAGGAGGTGATTGGTGACAGCCAGTCAGGGCAAATAAGTGCAGATCATGCCTGACAAATTTGGTGGCC
>NW_010120666.1:0-16864 GCF_000699245.1 Pterocles gutturalis
CAGCGCAGGGATGCTGGGGCCCCCATCTGAGATCTCAGCCCTCAGCCGGGTCCTTCCGACAGCCCCGGATCCTGGGTAGCCACGCGTGGGTTCCTCTCCGTCGGCCGAGGTTCCCGCAGCGTTTGACCTGCTGTCCCCATCTCTGGCTGTGGTATTTAACGGGGGAAATGGCAACACATCCCGTAAACAGACAGGCCTCCGGATCCCCAGGGATTACTGCTGGAGATGAGGCGTTCCACTGTGTTCCCAGTCTCAAAAAGTCTTGAAATGGAAATCGGTGGTTGAGGTTGCTCAGCCAAGACTCAGTGCCTGAAGATTGCATGGCCTGGCCATGGGCAGCCAAAAGGGACGTGGGGCTGCCCCGGCTCCTTGCTGGCTGCATAAGGATGGGGACAGAAGATCTGTGCTTCACATTCTCAAAGTCAGTGGCCGTGCCCACCTGGGCTGGTGTGGGAGCCTGCTGGAGGCTTCAGGACAGAAAAACGCTCAGCCACCAAAAAATCCAAGTGCTCATGAACATCTGCTCCAGCAGCAGCATGTTTGAGGTGGGTTTTGGAAGTGTCTGGAGCAGGCCAGCCCAGGCTGGTGCTGCTCCTGCTGAGCTGTGACAGCTGAGAACTGAACCAGCACTGAGTGGTTTGCAGTTCAGTTCTCTGGGGCTTAACGTAGAGCCTGGGGAGTGCGGAACAAGCGAGTGTCTGCTGAGCTGTCCTCGCCAGGGCTGGGGTTTAGTGTCCTCCCCTGGGGCAGGGAGCAGGAGAAAGGTTGGTTTTCTGCTGCTCTGCCACAAATGCCTTTTTTGTTACAGTGCTCCACTAGTTTCTGTTACTGCAATTGCCAGTGGTCTGTGTCAAGGCTTTTGTTAGTGGGTTCAAGGAGCAGCAGGGCAAGATGTTGCTCTTGGAGGGCTTCCCCGGCCCAGCGAGGAGCAGCAGCCCCACAGAACCAGCCATCCCTGTGCGTGACACTTGCCATCATCTTAGCGTGGTGTCTACCGAAACTCTGTGATGTTTTACACCCACCCCATGCAAAGATCACTGCATGGCTGGGTGATACTGGGGGAGACTGGAAGGCCAGGTCTTCTCAGAAGAATGACATTTCAAGGACTCCCATGCTGCTTGTTTGTTAATTTACATGGAGAAGTATTTACAAAAATTCCCACACATCCAGCCCAGGACATCCTGCTGTCTCCGAACGTGCCATACGGTGCACTGCTCAGCTGCTGCCCCAGAAGCATCTGTGCTGCCGGGCACGACACGTGGGACCAGGCACTGACCATGAAAACCCGGGGAGCAGCTGACACGGCAGAGCAGGGCCCGGCTGCTCCGCAGGGCTCCTCTCCCCCACGCTGCTGGTAATACCTCAGTTCTTCCTTCCCCCTGCTTGGAAATCTCGCCGTTAACTTGACTTAAGGCCTCCCTGCGGGTTTGCAAACTTGGAGGAAATTTTTTTCTTTCAGAAATGAGTTCTCCTTGCCAAGAAGGTTTTAATAACTCACCATGAAATTTATAGCGTTTAAATTTAAACCACACGTGGGAAAGTGGAGCTGTAACAGTTTAATCCAATTTAACCTTGAGCGATCCGTTCCGCAGCGTTCAGGCAGACAGTTCACACCACAAGTGAAATTCCTCTGTGGGGTGGCAGACAGAGGCTCTCATCACGTCTGTGTCCTTCCCAAAGCCCAGAGGACCAGGGTTGGCCATCTATGTCCCCTTGGCCAGGCTTCAGACCTGCTGGTCTCTCCTGTGAAATAGCGAGAGTTGGATGCAGCGTGGAGCTGGGCGTGCCCCTAGGAAGAGGCTGAGATAAGGCTTTTTCCATCTCTCATGTTTTCCTTCCTGTGCTAAGGAATATCCTTTTCACAGTCCAGTCGCATGCCACCTCCTTTCCCTGTCCCATCACAAGAGGAAGGCACATTTCACAGGTGACAGTATGAATTTCCCTCTGTGGGGAAGCAATCTGCTGGGGATGTCCCCAGTTTCCTCCAAGGAGAGGAGGTAAGAAAGTCTCATTGCTAAGTGAATACCATGGGTCATTTACAAACCTGTTGAGCTATGTAACAGCACAAAGAAAAAAGCTGGGCTGCTTCTCAACGGTGCTAAAGGCTGGCTTAATGATCCTTAAAGAGTTGTTCCAGTGTCCCTGGCAGCCAGCACAGCAGGTGGGTCTGCATCATTGGGGAGGCAAATCAACACATGCTAAGAAGCTCTGACCTGCACAGCATCATCCGATCTGTGGGATAAATGATCCCTCAGTCCTGGTAGGGGCTGTATCCAGGGCTGGATTCCAACGGTGGTGGAAACTGTATCATGGCATAAAGCTCAGATGCTGTCTTCTAGCGATTGTATTGAGTGCAGAGCTCAGGAGACCACCACCACTGGTGCTGGGATCTCTGGAATAACACAGTCTTGAAGTTTTACATACAGCCTTTGGCTCCGCAGCCATCGACAGTCAGGGACAGTCGGCTGTATCGCAGTTCCCAGCCAGTTCTGTGACTGGACGGTTCAATGCAGCGATGCTGAGCTGAGCTGGGAGCCCTGCTGTGTTGGGCTCCCCTGCCTTCAGGGTTTTATCAGCTTGCTCCTGTGTTTTGGTGCTCACCACAGCAGCTCTGCGGGACAGTCAGAAGCTCCTGTACAGTGGAAATGGATGCTTGCTACTGCGTTTCAAGGAAACTACGGCAACAGTTGTGCCGATGGGCTGCTCTCCTCTCCAATACGCCTCAGTCAGGTCTCTTGGATCACAGAAACACAACAGTTACAAACCATGACACGCCTGAATTTGACAGGTAAGTGTTGCAAGTTTAATTTCCGTTGACCTGCTTTGTCTTTTGTAGCAAAGTCAGTTTTATATCAACACTTCAAGTGTGGAGACCTGAAGGACCAAGTGTACGTTTGTAGCA
Organism: Pterocles gutturalis; assembly: GCF_000699245.1. Classification (NCBI taxonomy): domain Eukaryota; kingdom Metazoa; phylum Chordata; class Aves; order Pterocliformes; family Pteroclidae; genus Pterocles; species Pterocles gutturalis. Next base: position 2,903 of record NW_010120666.1, read on the forward strand.
CAAGTGAAGCATAGGCTTGGCAAAAGCCTGCTGAGGCGGGATGTAAAATGCTTGCTAGGGGTGGGTGCACCAGCACTGACTATCTGCACATGTGTGTCGGTGGCTTAAGCCTAGGAGGGCTGCAGTCCTTGCACGGTGCCCAGCTAAGGCAAGCAAAGGTAACACTAAGCAGTCCCAGACAGCCCTATGTGGTGCATACATCCACGGCAGTTGTGGATGTTCTACTAACGAGAGCTGCACTGCTTAGCTTTCCATGACAGTCCACAGGAGGCTATGCCTGTTGGCAATGGGCAGACCTGATGATTTTCTAGGAAGGCCAGGTGGAGAATGGAAATCCAGGCCAGACCTTTGGTGGCTGACTTAAAGCTTGGAGGAACGGCGTGATGGCAATGACGTTCCTGATCAAACTGAACCAACACTACCTGTGTTCGGTGTCTTTCTGCACAACTGTCCTTGGTGCTGCCCCTCTGGGAGATATCCGAGTGAAAAAATGGGTAGATAGCACATTCTACTTTTCAAACTTTTATCCTTCCCCTTGGGCTTGTGCATTTAACAGAAGATTATCAAATAGCTTGCTTTGGTGAGATTTGCCTCTTTGCTGTTTCGTCTGGAGGGAGGGAACTAATCAACCAAACATTCTTTAGATACGTTAGATGTGACACAGTAAGAGTAAAAATGGGTGCCATGTCGTGTTGCCTGCCGGGCAGTTTCCCAGGGAGGCTGACTGCTGCCTGTGCAGCTCAAGCTGGAAACTTTGGGGTGGTGGAAAAAAAAGTAATCTCAAGACCGGATTCCCTTCCAGCTTGCCAGGTATGCCGGGCGCCTCAGCTGACTCACCGAGGCGGAGGGTTCCAGAATGACTAATGACTGAGCAGGCATTGATTTCTGCCTCTCTAATGGGACGTGTCTTGCAAAGTCTCCAGTTTCCAGACTGGGTGGGGTACTTGCCCTTTGAAAATCAGATCCATGTATTGTGTATTGAGTTGGCTGTCCCAAAAAAGAAACCGAAACCTTGAGAACAGGTAAGTGTGTCAGCGGTAGGCTCCAGGCTGCCAACAGTCATGCGAGGTGCTGAGGCAGCTACTAAAGCTGCCCTCGTGTGCTCCCGGCTTCACCGTTGACATGAGCAGGGCCTAAATTACAAACTAGACTTTCCAAAGTCTTATGTCCTCATGTAAAGGGTTAATATACTCCCTGAAATGGAGTTTTTTTGTTTGTTTGTGGTTTTTTTTTTTTTTTTCTCCTGGAAGAGTGATATTTGCTCTCTTGTTGTCACCTGTCTGCTCTTGGTGAGCACACAAAATTTCTACGTGCTTAGCCCTGGCCATTCAGTGAGGCTTGGAGTTGTTGGTAGGTGCATGTCAGCTCCGCGGTAGACCAGGGCAGCCCCTAAGGCTGTTGTGAAAACAAGAGTTTTGCAACATTAGGTGTTATTTCTCATCATGACTGTGACTGTTCCTGACTTAACGACATAGAAGAAATGCAGAAGTTAATTAGACATCTTCAGCCACAGAACCTGCCGTTGAGCAGCCGGTTGACAGGAGTGACTCCACGCCTGAACCGGGCTGAGGTCTCCAACTGGTGCAGGACTGGGGAAAGCCCAGGTCTGGCTTGTAAATCTGCCAAGCAAATCTGCTGCACTACACAATGTTATCTCCCCCAAAGAGCTCCTGCTAGGTGTGAGGAGACTTGGGTTTGGGTTATTTTTTGGCCTTTCTTGTATTCTGCTTCACTAGTCTCTGCAATTAATCAGCACAGATGCCACACACCATCCCCACTCCATTTCAGAGGCCGTGGCAGTGCCAGGATACTGTGGACCTGGTGGCCGCCCGCCTGGGAGATGCACTGGGAGGGAGGTGGCTCTCCAGCGCTGTCTGGGGACACGTGTCCTGCTGGTGAGGCAGGTCTACAGGGCCAGGTGCTGCTCCTGGTTTAACCTTCCTTGGGGCGTCCCGGGCCAGCTTCTGGGCCCCAAAACATGGGACTGTCTCCTGGTGGAGAAGAAATGGAGGCTGATACTATATAGCCCAAGAAAGGGGCTTTGCACTCCTCCTCTGGACTGACAGTCACCCCTGCAACTGTCCATCCTTTGGGCTCCAGGGTCAAGCCCTTTATGGCTGCTTTCAGACTGATTTTACGCAGACAGGGAGCTCGGTACTGTCACTGTGGGCTGATGATACAAAGTAGCCTTGATAAATATGACCATGATCAAGCCAAGAGGTGTTTTGTGGTCTGTGTGCTACACCAGCTGCACACATGTCGTTCATCAAGCTCACCTTTTCCTAGGAGTAAAACTCCGGTCTCAGGCAACAGGGGAGGGAGAGAGCATTAAGCTTTTAAGCAGCAGACTTCAGAGACGGCATCCTCAAATTTTCTGCCATTTAAAACGTTTCCCTAAGGTTTTACCACACGTAAATGAAATGATAATTACAATATTTTAATCCAATTAGCTCCCTGCATGATCTGGCAGGTGCAAATTGGAGATGGATCAAACTTCTCCTTACTGCGGATTACGCCTGGAGCCTCCTTAAAGCTGCCGTCTGGCCCCGTGCGTTCACGCTGCACAACGTGTGTTACGGGGGGGACTGCAGCGAGGTCCTAAATTATGTATGGTGTATGAATTATTGCTGAAATGCATCACTAAGACTTCACTCATCAAACTTTTCCAGCTCTGTGCGAGCAGCATGGGAAAAGTAAAGAATTTGCCTGTGGCGTGGGCAAAGTTTTCATTTGCATGGATTTAAATCGTGTGTGTGCCACTGACAGAGTCACAGGGCACCTGGAGTTAACTTAATACATGCCCCTACATCTTGCAGGAAATGTGTTTTACAAGCTTTTGTCTGATTAGCATGGAAATTACACTGAGACTTCTCTTTAAAATGGGAACAGAGTTAAAAAAAAAAATCTTGATGTGTTATTTAAAAAAAGAAAAGTGTTTGAAGGCCAGTGTAGCTGCCTCTCCTCAGGCAAATCTCCAACTCTTGTCTGGGAGAGCATCCCTTCTTCTTCTTGCCCATCAAAACCTGGAGCAGAGAGCCCACCCTCTGCAAGGACAACGTGAGAGGGACATCCCTGCAGCTGGAGCAACGCATACGGCCTGAGCAGGCAGCAGCCCACGGAGAACAGTTTCATCCTGGTTTTCCCAACACCTGTGGATATGGCTCAGCTAAAAATGATGGAAAACTGTCTGGTAAAACCCCAGCTCCAGACAGTGCACTTCTGTAGCAGGAGGGTTTTCCTCGCCCAGTGCTGTCCTGATGTGGCCGTATTACCCCAGGGACCCTGGAATTTCTTCACTGGAAGGGTGAAGAAATTCTCTCAACAAAACCCACATGATAAAACCCAGTGGGGCCATCTGACAGCGTTACATTGCCCATCCCTCAAATTGAGGCAGGACTAAAATGACACTTTTTTTTTTTTTTTTACTGTTTTATTTTATGTTACGGAAGTGACTGCATTTTCTGAGAACTGGCTGAACCTCCAGACCAGCCAAGTTAAATGGCACAACTGTCCCTCAAACACACAGGTCTGCACTGGCTGGGCACCTGCCCTTACCGCATGGATGCGATAACGGGTAACTTGTCTTTCTCCTGTTCTGAGTAGAGAAATATGATTTATTTCGCCATTTATGTTCTGATTTCCCCTTGGAGGCCTGCTGCCAGTCTGTGCTGAATGAAAGCTGCTATGGGATGGGAAATCTTCCCTCCTTTTAAAAGAAGGACTTGGTAATTATTTCAGAATAAGGTTTCTTTCGGTACGTGCTTTTCAAATCCCTGCATGCTGACTGTATTACACTTCCTTTATGTTTCTGTACCTCCATAATCTCCTGTCCTCAGGACAGGTGGGAAGGGAGTTTAAAACTGCCCCTCTTTTAGCACTGGCACCCAGACCCTGGCTGCAAAGACAGCGCTCACCAGGAAGGGGGAGGAACCAGGCCCAGCGAGATGCTGGGGCCAAGTTGTGAGGATTGAGCCACAAATTTCATGAAATAATCATTAAAAAAAACCAAACCCGAAACAAACCCCAAAACAGAGGCCCTGAATGTTTTCAAACAACCTGGAGAAAATGGTTTTTGCACATTAACAGTCTGTGAACATAAGGTGGTAAAATCCCGCCAGCAGTGTTTGCTCTGCTGTCGGGTGTGAAGATGCAGCTGCTGGGTGTGAGAGGGGCTGCGATGGCGTGGAGGGGAGCGAGGACGGGGTGTGTGTCTGAAAGAGAGCTGTGCCTTAGCATGAGCAGTGGAAATGCTGCATAAACCCTGGGACAGACGGGAAGAACAGTGCCTTAAAGGCTGGGTATCAGATTATTGCTCAGCAGAACTGTTCACATAGGCACGCGTCTTGAGAGGACAGGGAAATAGCAGCAGGGAAGGATGTTTCAGAGGGCAAAGCGCACTCTTTAATGCTCTGTGGTACAATACAGCTCTACCTTTCGTTTCCAGGGGATGGAGAAATGCTGTCAGCTTGAGCCGAGACTGAGATGGGAGTAGTCTGTTACCTGGTTTGACCTTGTGATTTGACGACCTCCGCTTCAGCTGAAGTATTAACGTGAGGGTCAGACTGACCCCTGCTCTGACCCTCCACAGACGAGGTGCAAAATGGGGATATCAAGAATCAGTTTTGGCTGAGAAGGTCTGTGCTTCTGTGGGAAGAGATGTGGTGGTGAATGTTCCAATGAAGATTTGGGTTTGGAGTCCTCAACCACCCCGTGAGGTTGGTTGGTGTGAGTTCAGCTCTGTATCTCCACCTGGGCTTTTTAGCACAAAAGCGCAGAGCACAAGAAGCAGAAGCCTTGGCAAACTGAGGAAACCCACCCAGGGAGAAAGGGAAAATTTCCCATAGTTGGTGAAACTGGAGACAACAGAAAACCAGGAGGAAGAGGAAGGGCAGGAGAGACCAAAGGTAAGATTTGCTCTAGGAAAGGCAAGTAAAATAGTCAGATTTGACCCCCCATAACCAGTTTAGTGAATTTACTTGATGGTTGCCTAAAAATTCATGTCCTTCATAATTTTTATTGAAAAATGAAAATGAGGTAGATTTGGAAAAAGCTCCTTTTTTCCCCTCTGTTTTTGCTAACATCTTGGTAGTCTACACCAGGCTGCCTGCAAGGAGGGTTTCCTACTGCCAGGCTAGGAGGAGATGGGCTAAAACAGCCTCTCCTCTGGGAACAGGTCCCTGTTGAGTCATGCTAACTGTGAGGTTTGAGGAAATCTTTTTACTCATCCAATATTTTGGGGATGGGGGAATCAATCTGTTGTTTGGGCAAACAAAGAAGCGGTCCCACTCATTTGTTTGCTAGGTGATGGCTTGCAACACCTCTGCTTGTTTGGAGCATCCCATTACAGGCAGTGCTGACCTGTGGGGTAAGGCACAGCCCAAAAGGTGCAAAGGTATCAGGGTCCGTCTTCCCCGTGATGCACATGAAATAGAAATGGATGCCAAAATGGTGGAGTTTCCATGGACCCTAGAAATCCCATAGTCAGGCTTGCCTTTTCCCCACACCAGTTATTTAAGAAAGAAAAATAAACCCTCAGAGCCACGTTTCTGTGGGAACAGCCCTTTGCTAGAGGCAGCTGCACAGGGAGCATCTCCCACTGATGCCCTCTGAGTGGCAGAAGCTGGTGGTGCCTTTCTGGTGGGACATGAACTTTTGAAGGGTTTCTTGTTCCTGTTGCAGACCGCCTGTGTTCTCCTGGGAGCCTCCCTCCTTTCCTTGCCCCTCTCCTTACTGCTGCTGAACTGCGCATCCAGGCATCACAAAAGGTCCAGGACACAGCTGCGGTCACAGAGTTGGAGAAGATGTCCCAGCTGCTGCATCGAGGAGATGGCAGGAGCATCAAGCCCCCCTGCAACTCCCGTCCACCTCCTTGCTTTGCTACTTTGCTGCCCAGAACACTGTGCAAAAAAAACTGCTGCCCTGTGCACGGCAGAAATAATCATCCCCCAGCATGGGCAGGAGCGGGGTGGTGGGCTGAAGGCAGCTCTATGCTGACGGGGCAAATTTCTGGTACTTGGTTGCAAGTTGTGGATGCCCCATCCCTGGAGGTGTTCAAGGCCAGGCTGGATGAGGCTTTGACCAACCTGGGCTAGTGGGAGGTGTCCCTGTCCATGACGGGGGGGGGTTTGAACTCGGTGATCTTGAAGGTCCTTTCCAACCCAAACCATTCTGTGATTCTATGATCTTTTTTTTCTGCCTCACCACTGACTTCTCAAGAGATCTGCAGCAGTTTGATGTTTTGGAGGCTGCTTCCTCTTGCTCACACTGCCTGACGCTGGCCAGCTTGGGCTCTGACGCAGGACTGTGGTACCACGAGCCCTGTCACAACCCTGCCGTGCTCATTGCCTGTCCCCGTGGGAACCCGGCACCATTGGGCAACACTGCAAGACTCATGCTGGAAAAGCAACCAGAGTCTGGTACTGCCCAGAGAGAGGTCAGTTAAGGATGAGGGTTTCTGCGAGGTGCCTGTGGTCACTGGGGAAGATGGACGTGCTTTAGGTCCTTGTTTATTCAATGGTGTTACATCAGCCAGGAGGGAGGGTTAAGGTCCTGCCCAGACCTGGGGCCTTGGACAGAAAAGCCCTGAGAATACTTCAGCTGAGTCTGGGAGCAAACAACCACCCAGCTCCCTGATTAAATCCTTGACCCCAGAGAGGCCTCTAGCACAGAGGCTCTGCTTATCTGAGGTGCCAAAATTGCCCTCTCCTGACTGCATAACGTGGTGGCACAAATGTCCTCCGTGACCGGTCAGACATCTCTGGAGCCTGCACTCCGCCTTGCACGGGTGCTTCCTTCTCTGCACTGACCATGTAGGAAAACTGGGGTGCCTCCAGGTGGCAGCCCTGTCCACTCAAAAGAGGGGTTTGGTTTTCCCTTGAGATGATACGGAGACATCGGCAGTGGAATTAACTTGGGATTCAGTCCACCTTGGCAGCACAGTGGTAGGACGATGCTCTATGGGCTCGTGGTGATGCTCCCTGCTATCGTGCAACGGTCCAGCACCTGCAGGACTCATCCCAAACCAGAAGATGTGGGCTCTGGGCTCTGCCAGCCCATGGATGGGGGAGGATCGCAGGACTGACCCCGCAGCCTCCACAGCAGCCTTGGTCCTGCCCAGGACTAGGCCAGCAAGAATCATGAGAGCAGAAGGATGAGCATGAAACCAAGCAAAGGCCTCAGTGACTGCAGCATTCAATTGAGTGGTTACAGATAGGAACCTGGAAATATAACATAAAAATGTAATTAGGTTAAAAAAAACCACCAAGAAGTATAGACTGAAATCCTACATAGAAGTGACCACCACCACCAGCAGCAAAAAGCTGCCTTCTGGCACTGGGTGGTAAAGTCACCATCTACCCCTTTTGTGCTTGGGACATACCTAACAGATATCGGGAAGCAAGGTGGAAAGCTCAGGATTTAAGTGGTCAGACACCCACAAGCATGCTCTTGGTAAGAAGTCAGAAATCTATGGGTAGCAGCTGAGATGCTCTTTGCAAACTTGAGCTTGATCCTTTTGTGGATCCAAACAGATATTGGGAAGCAAGGTGGAAAGCTCAGGCTCCAGCCAGCTCTGCACCACCAGGATTTAAGTGGTCAGACACCCACAAGCATGCTCTTGGTAAGAAGTCAGAAATCTATGGGTAGCAGCTGAGATGCTCTTTGCAAACTTGAGCTTGATCCTTTTGTGGATCCATTCAATAACACCTTGAAGGGCTTCTTAAAGGAGTCAAAAATGGCAATAAATCATTTATAAGTTGACAGCAGTAATGAAATTCGGGTTTTCCCAAAAGAAGGATCAAAATCTAAATGTTTTAAGGATCTAGCTAGCTCATTGCACACAGGTACTCTATGGTATTCAGGCAAATGCCCTGTTTTCTGACCAGAAAGGAGGCTTGTAGGTTCATCATGCAGAATTTGAAATTTTGCTTTAATGCAGTAAAAAAGCAGCACAAAGAGCTGGTGTCTGCATTCTGGTTAGTCTAAAGATAGAAATCCCTTTTTTTTATACTTTTAATTAAGGATGAGTTTTTGTTTCTGTCACAATGCACAGAATTATTTCTAAATCATATTTGAGACTTCCAGCAGAAGAGGTTAACTAATACTGTGAACCCTTCCACCCAGGGGAGCTCTGAATTAATGTGGTATTTAAGTGGGGAGATCAAAGCACTGATACCAGATGAAATGCTATTAACAGTTTCACACAAACAAGAATCTTCAATAAATTTCAGTGCAAGAGGTTGGAACCGAGCAATGGCTGTGGCTGGGGAAAAGGTGGATCCATCCCCCTGCTGACTTTATTTATGGTCAAAGCAGGGGCTGACAGTAGCAAATCATTCGCCGATAGTTGTGGATATATTGGCCGTGGGTAAGGATGTAAAGTGCCATCTGAGAAGCTGCAGGGCAGAAGCAGAGGCAGCACTCCACTGACCTGCACCAGCTTCTCCCAAGTTCCCGGATAAAGGCAAATGTTGAGGTGTCTTGCTGGAGTTTGGATGTTTCAGCTTCCCAACTTGCACTACGGGCCTCCTGCTTCTTTTCCCGCATCACATCCCACTAAGTAGTTCAGGAAGCTGCTCCACCCAGTGGCTTTTTCTTTTTTTCCCTCTTTTTGACTAGAAAGCAGCCCAGTTCCCAGTCTTCCCATGCAGACGGCAGTTCTGCTGTTGGTAGTAAAAGTCAAATTCTATGAATAAATGAGAAATTGGTTGCCATCTTTTCATCCCGTGTTGCTCTACTAAAAAAAAAAAAAAAAAAAAATTATTGCTGAGAGAGTCTGCATTTTTCAAAGCCTGCACATCTATCTTACAGCAATATTTTCCTAACTCCACAACTGCAATCAAGTCAACAACTTATAAGGGTAAGGTTAGGTCACTAATTAAGCAAGAACTGTAGGAAAGATTTAAGTGGGATCTACGGGGTTGTCCTTTTTCAAATGCCAGGTTTATATACGTGACCGTGCATTTCAAATGGGTCAAGAGAGCTTGGCTGTAAGTACCCACCACATTGCTGTGAATTAATATTTAATCAAACGTACACATAGGGCTGAATATTAAAGCTTATCTTTGATTCTGACTTCCATGATATTCTTGGGTTTCTAAACCCCTCTGAAAACACTTCAGCATTTCATAATAGTGTTACTCATACAGTATGTTTTCAGCTGTGATTAAAGCTCGAGAGAATGTACATCTACAAAGGGAAATCTAAGCATGACCTCATCAGCATAAAGTATGTGGGAGACTAATTTAGTTCCATCCCTATTAGTAATGACAAATCAAATTGTTCCTCCTGTTACATTGCTAATATAGCAAGGTTTTGCAACTCAGCACATAACACGCACGATAAATCAGTTCAGTCTGTACACAAATACTGATGACTGCTTTAAATGTGGCTTAACTTCTGATTCCAGACTCTTTCAGTGCAGTTCAGTTGAACAATCCTAGTTCCCTTAATATCTGGAAAGAAAAAAAACCCAAACCTTGATCTCCACTCTCATGTACCATGTATTAAGCACTCAACATTTCTAACCCTGCAGCTGATTGCTTAGCAACATCTTTGGGAGGAACGGCTCACCTGATGCGCTATCGGGTGCTCCTCTGTTGCAGGGGAAGAGCACGGACGAAACGAGGTCAGGCAGCGTAAGCTTATCCCGTGCCGAGTGGCGTTCGCTCCTCTCCATAATGAAATTAATCAAGGTCATTAATTTGATCCTGTTTTATTGTTATAATTTGAAGCTGTAATTTGAGGTGGCTCAAAGAGGCACAGTCTTATCTGTAATTATACCTTTATAATTACATTTATATCTTAAAGTAAACATTTTCATGTATTGCTGTAAATAGACTATGTACAGTAGAGAATAATGCTGTCTCATACTGCTTTTCAGACAGAGCTGCATTATTGAAAAAAGGGACTGTACATGGGATGGGGGAGCTATTGAAATCAGACAGTTGTGTGCTATTTAATTTGTTTTTATGGGTGTATTTTACATATCTTACATCTCAAGGTTAAAACTGAGCCTAAACCCCAATACTAGCCCAAAATCAAAGGCTAGGGCAATTGAAAGAGATAAAGAAGAATTGCTGTTTAGTTGCGTTAACTTTTTAAAATTGCAGAGCCAAGGCACGAAGTTTGTCCTCACCTGGCAAAGCTCTAGGAGTTGGCGGTGGCTGAAAAGCCACATGCTGGAGACACCTCCAGACTGATGGCTGTGACAGCAGTGGGCAAGTGGGGACCAGCCGTGCTCATCCTGCAGGTGATGGGTGAGGAAAAATTGCACTGTCTGTTTTTTGTTTAGCATCTCACTTGGTGACACCACGATGGGAGTATGAAAGCACCTTCTGTCTGCACAGCCAACTTGGCTGCCTCCATTTCCCTTGGGGCTCTGCTCGCCGGCTGTCTCCGCGGCATGCATATGAGCTCCCTCCTGTCTCTGCTCCGGAGCAAACCAACTGGTTTCTCCAAGGAGAAACCTTGACACGACTGATGGTGCTTTTTTCCAGGGTTGGCCAGACAGAAGAACCTCTCATGAACTGGCCCAGACTCTACCCTGGACAGTCCTCCAGCCATCCAAAGGAGACCTCATGCCCACCAACACCTGTGCCATGCTGCAGAACCCAAAACACCTTCATGTCCTGCTGCCATCCAGTCCTTTCATTATTTGGAGAATTCAAAAAAAATTTTAAAAGTCCCTGATACAATAACTATTAACCCAGGGTCTATGGGGCTCTGCAGGGTGCTCAGAGGAGACCCAGACCAAGTGCTGCATGAGGGTGGCCAGTGCCCTGCAGAGTGCTGGTCCTTGGCAGTGCGGACACAAACCAGTCCATGGCAATAAGCTTATGAGTTAATGATGCCTCCCAGGCATTTTCCACAGCAGCAGCAAACACACAGCCTTTGCCAAGTAGCCAACGTTTGGCTTTTGCCTTTCTTCTCCCTAAGATTATTTCTGGACTTTGCAAACCTCTTCTTCCCTTTGGCTCCGTGCTCCAGCAGCAAGTGATGGGGACTCTCTGGAGCTGCAGAAGTGGGTGATGCAGTAGGTCTGTGTGGCACGAGGATGGGTCTCCAGAGGCAGAATAAGGACACCAAGTGCAGGGAGCCCAGAATGAGGGAGGCAATGAGGCTGTGCAGGAACAAGAAATACAGTTACATTGCTGGAAGAAAGCAGCTCAGAAATTAAGCCCGTCCCTACTCTGCTTTGGAAGGAATCTCCTGAAGCATGTAAGAAACCTGTCAATTTATGTTAAATAGTTGAAAAGCAAAAGTTAAGGCTTTTTTGTGTAGTGAAGACTGAATTCACAGAGATAGTGAGAAAGGGGAGTGAAAGGGTCCTGAATCCTTTGCTTACCAATAACCTTGGTGCAGCTACCAACAGTATCATGAATATATATATCCCCAAACAGATTATTACCCAATTCTTCAATATACAATAACCTTGGTGCAACTACCAACAGTATCATGAATATATATCCCAAACAAACAGATTATTACCCAATTCTTCAATATCAAAGAATTTAAAAGTAACAGTACCATTTGCAAACTCTCTCTAAGCCAGAGAAAAATAGCAATGACTACAACTCTATGGAGGCTAAACCCTTATCTGAGCACCTTGTGTTGTGCTGTGCCCTGCCGGTGCTGTGTGAGGCTGGCAATCATGGTTCCAATGGTTATTTGATTGCTAAAAGGGGGTATTTGTGGTTTTATGCCACTCACGAGAGTGGTATCGGAGCATCTGGTAGTGCTCATGTATCCACAAAGTTTTTCTGAGCTTCGTGTGTATATCAGCATTGTGGCTAAATAGTTCACCCCAAGTCAGAAATGATCAAGGAGAAAACTTGGACCAAATCTTTTAAAACCCAGTTCAGCACCTCAATTTGTGCATTTCCTCTCTTTGTGTTAAATGATGTCAGTTTTTCTGCAGTCTCCTGTAATCCTGAAACCCTGAAAGCAGGATTTTATTCCTGCCCTGCTGCCTGCATTTAAAGCTACCCAAAAAGATCTTACCCCGAGGGAGAAAGCCTGGCAGCCCCAGGTTTGCATCCTCCACAGCTGAGGTTCAGGGGCTGTGCAAAGCAAGGGGCTGCTGTTGTTTAGACTTGGTACAGAGTCGCTGTGAAATATGGCAGTCGTGGCTCCTCGGCAAGCTGGGACCAGAGCTGGGAGCTGAACTCTAAAGGGCACAGTCAGGTACCTGGTTCAGCTCTCGATAAATAGACATTTTCCATTTCTCTTCTATATTTACCTCATGGTATATATCTTATATTTGTAAACAAGCACCTCTCTATACTTGGCTTATTCCATTCCCTAGCTAAACGCACACCTGAGAAGAATAATAAACAATTTGCAGTGAAGCTGATTGTCCATCAACAGCAAGAAAAGCATTTCTAGAAAATGCTCCAGTACTTCTCTGCAAAATGAATACATGAGCACGGGTTTCTAAAAGATGAACTGGAATTGAACGACAAAGGGCCTGGCAGGCACTGCATGAACAAGTCACACAAGAACCTCCAGGCCCAGCCATCAGGTCAGTGTGCTTTATTTCATCTTGACACAATTTTTAAAAGTGATGTGGTATTTTTGCAACCTTCATTTTCCTTTTTTTTTTTTTTAATTTGAGATTATTTTACACAAGACCACTGCTGTAAAAATGCTTTCTCATCTCCAGATGAAAAAAATAATTAGTTTCTTGAGTTGTTTCAGTTTGAGCACCCAAAACTAATGGTCATTCCTGAAAATCAGTGGCTTCACCAGCATGACCTCCAAAACTGAACACCCTGCGGTCTCCTGGCTGCTCTTATCCTTCTCCAGCATCTCTGTGAACAACAGATTAGCAGCAGCTGTGGCGGTTTGAACAGAAGTCTTCCCTGTACAGCCTGTTATTAAATTCTTTTATGTCTTTATTAGATATCAGATGTGATGAAAGAAGGTGACATCTCCAGGGAGATCTTGCAGGAGGTGTGGGGATGGGATGTTAATGTACTGGGGGAGACGGAAAGTCTACAAGTGTAATGATCTCCCAACGTCCCTGTGAGATTATTTTCATTTTATATTTTTTTATTTTATGAGATTTTTTTAATTTTTTTTTTCCCCTCCCCAAAGGAAAGGCATTTTAAGAGTATACAGAACCAGGTGGTTATCTCTTCCCTACCCAACATTGCTCCCTTCTGTTTTCAGAAGGGTTTTGGTGTCTTTGTTTTTTATTATTTTGATGTTCTGTGATCTACATCCTTTTAATCTCACCAATTGGTGCAACTGGTGAGTTCTCCTTTCCCTGTGACAGTCTAATTTCAGAGAAAAATGGCAGAATTGCTGCAGAATCAGCATTTTAAAAAATTATTGATTAAACGGGAGAGGGAAAGATGGATGCAGACTGCAGGACTGAACCCCGAGGAGCTGGTGTGCAGGTACCAGGCCCCGTGGCAAGGTCTGCCCGAGGCAGGAGGATGCAAACCCAGGGAGCCAGGTAAATAAATAAATAGGTTCAAATATTGCACTGTATTATGTTTGTATTCCTTGATTTAAAAAAACCCGCTAAAATAGAGGTAGAGTTGAAAAAACGTGGTTTGAATTATTTAAAGGCAGGTGCTTAAAAGCTCAGGAAATGCAGACATATGGTTAAACATACACATTCAGGAGTGTTGTGTTTATGTTAGCCCTCAGCCCCCATCCCTCCCAGCGTGCTCTGTACGCATGCACACATCCTGCTCCTTTCTCCTTCCCAACAAGCATCTTGTGAGGGTCTGCAGATGTACTTATGCCACCAGCTGTATTTGTAAAAGTAACTTTTCACACCAGAAACCCTCCTTTCTTTCACCACGGCCACAGGCTCCCACCAGGCTGATGGAGCTCCCATCAGGTAGCTCCCACCCTCCCTCCCCTGTGCTCTGAGGCTGCATCCCAGGAATGCTGTGGCTGCTCCAGAGCACACGGTGAGAGCAGCTGCGCGGGAGAAGGGCTGTTCCTGCT
>NW_010120666.1:16895-47888 GCF_000699245.1 Pterocles gutturalis
TCTCCTTAACATTGCATTTGGCAGCCTGGGCTGAATGATGCGTTTTCAGTTGGGATGAACATTAGGCAATGGCCCTTATTCCTAGAAGTCTGAATTGAAGGGAGTTAAAACACTCCAGAAGTTTAAACTGGGTTTTTCTTTTATTAAATTTTCAATGGACCAAAGTGGGGGCAGGTGGGGGGTGGAAGAAGACATCTTAAAGATCTCTTTAAACTCATTTTTAGCTGTAATCTACTTGGAAATCTGTGTTTATTTCTGATGGGGGGAATGCATTCTGCACTGCAAGTGCTGCAGCCTGGCGAAGGACATGCTCTGTTTTCCATATATAACAGAAAAAGGAGCTTCCCTTTCAGCGGAAATCCCAGCCAAGGCTACGCAGGGCGAGGACAGCTGGTTCTGCAAGCCAAGTCCACGTGCTCCTGGGTCTCGACCCACACCCATCGTGTCACAGTTTCAGGTCTGGCTCCAGCTCACTCTCTGTAAGCAGATTTCCCTTGCGTCTCTCCGGACAGGTGTACGCGCTCGCAGCACTGCTGGACACCGTGCACGCCCCTTCTCTTTTTGGGAAAGCAAATCGAAGCGCAGTTTGCTCCCAGAATAAGCCTGCATTGCTGTGTTATGATACGGTGCTCGGGCTGTTCTGGGCTCAGCGGTCAGACGCAGCTGCTCGTTCACTGCACAAACCCTGCGCCTTTATGAGGAAGGTGTGTTGTCGTTGGCCGGGTGGGCTGTGTTTCTTGGATCGTCTCAAAAATAGTTTTCTGCTTTAATAGACCTGAGTGGCTGATGATCTGAACGTTTGCTGTAATTGCTGTTTAACTTCAGAGCTGCTTTAATGTGTGCAGCAGTAGTAGTTACAAAGAAAATACTCTACTAGAATTTAAATAATTTAAAGAAAAATAATCTGAAGCCTTCATACGTATAGGGAGAGGCTTAAACATGTGCGGAGGTTCTGGGTTTAAGACAGTGTGATCCCAGAAACAACAAAATTGGCTATAAGGGTGAGAGAGGTGGTGTCCTGCAAACCAGAAAGCCAGCAGACTATGCCAGTTGCTTTCTAATGGATTTCTTAAGGTGTTGAAGGGGGCCGGTTGGTTAATCTAAGCTAAATCCAAGTTTAATTCTTGTTTTGTTGCAGTTTATTACTATGATGATCAGGGACTGATGAAGGATTGCTGGAAATGGATAAAGTGCTACTAAAACCTGCAATATTTTATCTTTGATTTCCCTAAGAACAGGAGCAGCATGTTACCAGCCGACCTGCCCTCAGGACCTGGTTCTCTTCTTGCAGGAACTGGCACTGGGGTAAATCTCGGACGCTGCACAGTATTTCACCAGGAGCTGAGCACCAAGTGCATAGGAAGGACAGCAAAATCTCTTAACCCTTTTTAGCCCCCTCACACTGCCTGGACCTCTGTGCAAATCTCTCCACAACTGTTCCTTACAGATGAGGCTTTGCTCTCCTGCCATCGGATCTGTGAAGAGCCGGGAGATGCAGCCTCGCGGCAAGTCCCAAAAAAAAGAGAAGGGAACAGTTCTGACACAGATGACCTATGTTATAAATTGTCAGCAGAGCCATACACAGACATGTTTTCATGGCCTGTCCAAGCTGCAGGTAGGACAATGACCAAAATCCAGGTAACATTCAATTGGAAATGTAAGATTTTGGCTTAAGAAAACCTGTATGCCCAGAAGGGTCTGCAGGGGAACAAAAAAACCCAACAAACTACAAAAAAAATCGTAGATGCTCCATGGTGACATAATTATGTCACTTAGCAATAGGGCTCCCACGGGGAATAAGGAATGCGTCTGAGCGAACCCGTGATTTATTGCTGCAAACCCTGAACACAGAGGGACCTGCACTCCTGCAGACAACCCCTCAGCCCAGACAGCTCGGCATGTCTTGTCTCCTTCTAGGAAATCACTCTTGTTTCACATCAAAAACACTTCCTTACTCCTAGTACCACAAGTCAGTGGTTGTTGGAGGGTGCATGGGGCATCTGGGCATCTCTGGGTGCCTGCTAAGCCGAGCCGTGGTCCTGCACTTTGGGGCAGCAGAGGAGTTCAGGTCAGTCCCAGCCTGGCTTACTTCTTTGTGTACCACCAAATATGTGTAATTCAAATCTTCTGTACTTAGATGTCTAAAATAAAACAACAGCCCTCCTCTGCTCGGGATGTCTTTTATAAGCACTGAAGAACAGCATAAAGTAAACAACTACCCCATAATCACCACGAATAACATTACAACCATTCCCTGGCAGTGATATGGGTAAGCTCTCCTGCCACAAGCCCCGCAGGTTGGCCGAAGGCTGGGGCATGCAATTGCAGGATTTTATGTCTCTCTTCTTTTTTTTTCCTTTTTTTTTTTTTTTTCCAGCTGGAAGAGGTGATTTGGGATCTTGCTTCTGTGATTTCAGGGTCCCCACACGCCCTTCCCTGGCTGCAGGAGTTGCTCGAGCTGAAGCCATCCGAGACACCAACTCCTTCAACGACAGAGCAAAATGATTTTTTTGTAAGTGAGGGCCTGCCATATAAAGTGAGACTTACCTAAGCTTCTGAGTTCCCTTGTGTTTTAGCTGTCTGTTAAACATCTCGGGATGTGTAGCTATATTTGCAAATTATTTTCACTGAGAAAGGACTGAGGGCCTCTGGATACAGCTGCTCTCTAAAATCAATGACACTTTTGAGCCATCACCACCTCCATCCCAACTGTGACTCAGCTGTGCTGCAGCAGTTAAATACAACCAGGAATTAAAATAGTGGTTTTGGGGGGTTTTGTGTGTTTGGGTTATTGTTTTTTTTACTTCTCACTGTGAAGCCCTGAGACTTTACAGCTTTCTGTCTTTGCGTTCAAACTAATGCTAAGGGAAGCATTCAGTGAATGTTACTAAATATTTGTTCAGGATGGGAACCTCCAGCACTGCTTCAGTGGAAAGATTTTCTTCTGTGCACTCCTGACTGACAGAGTTTTCCTCCCCCTTTGTACAAAGCAGATTTTCATGCTGTTGTGTCAATGAGGCTTGAAGCTTTGCACCCCTGGGGCCATTGCGTAGCTGCTGGAGCTCTGCTCTACTGGCGAACTTTCTTTGCTTGGAGGTTATTAATACTTTCTTCATTAGCAATTTAACATTGCAAAATGAAAACTGCTTACCTTACAGGCTCGCTGGAGATAAGTTTGTGAATGTAAAACATCATCATGTCATGAGGATGAGCAGATAGCGAACGCCTGCCCTCTGCTCCCCGACAAGCAGTTGCAGTTTGTCCAGCTTTTTATCAGCCTGCTTTATGAATTACCAGGTGTTGGTATCAGCCCAAAAGGTCCTTCATCATAGCATTTAAGATCCTTCCTCGGGTGTTTCTACCCTTTTCCTTTGTCACCCAACACCTTCCCCTGATCTGTGTGTGTCTGTATAAGTGCTAGTATGGCGACTCATATAGAGATGCCCACAGCTTTAGACAAAAACATTTAACTGCCCTTAAGCTGCTGGCCTCATCCTATGGGGGAGTTGCCTTCTTTTCAGCTTCCTCTTGTCTCTATCTACACTGAGTGGGCTCACCAAAACCTATTAGCAGGAACCATCAGTGCAGGAGCAGGGGCTCAGGGATGGACCCACACCCCAACATCTGGCAGAACCCCTGGCACCAGCTGTGCTGGCTCCCAGCTCCTGCCACTGCTGGCCGGGACTGACAGGGACAGCACTGCCAGCAGCATCGGGTGAGGGATGCAGGAGCTTAAAGGGGAACCAAATGGAGGTAAACACCTTGCGGATGTGAAGCAGAGTGGTCGGAGGGAGCCTTTGTGGGGCCGTCTGTGTGGGTACCACAAGCCGGCGTGAGCAAGTGTTTCCATTTCTCCGCTGCTGCGTCTGATGTTCTGATAGATCTTGGGCAGCACAATGTCTGCAACACCAGCGCGAGCACCCACGCCTTTCAGCAGAGGCGTTTCATTAACTTCAAGAACACTAATTGCTTAGGCTGAGCAGGGAGGGCAAGACACCCTTTTGCTTGGGAACCATGGAAAAGTTACACTCTAAGGCTGTGCAAGCTGAGAACTGTGTAAACAGAACAGATAAATTATCCCCTAAGTTACAAATGGGCTCAGAAGTAGAGCTACGGCCAATCTTTGTATTAGATGGGAACAGCTGCATACACCATAGCCTCCAAATTTCCATAGAAACATGGATCAGCCATAGATTACATTCATTTTGTAAATGTTTTAATTATTATGCTATAATATTGTTCTGTAGGGATTGCAATGCGAAAGCCAAGGCTCCATGGAAGCCACATCTTAAAAGCAGTTTCCCTAGACCATATTTTAAGAAAAGCAAAGCTGGTTTAGGATTAAGACTTATGGTTTCTGATAGATTTGATTTTTTTTTCCATGCTACTGCATGCACTCTTTTAAATAAATAAACTCCCACTGAGCTTGCTACTCCAGTGGGACTGGATTGAACTTCCTAGGCATGCATGAATTATAAAGTCAGATATATGTTCCTGCGGAGAGGAGAATTACTCGCAGAAACCATCCACTGATGCACGTAGCCTGCCTCAGTCACTTGAAAAATAAAACCCCGGGTGCGTGCGGGTGCCCTGACGGGAACCAGCCCTGTATTGCCCCACGCCAACGTGTTGCTGCCCCGGTGTCGCAACCCCTCTGCGCTGTGGCCAAGGAGATGGCCCTGCAGATTGCAACAGGGGTTGACAGGATGTGGCTTCTGCGTGCAGTGGCTGTGCTGTCGCTGATGTTTACAAGATCAGGTACTGAAGTGGAAGCAGAGTCCGGCAGCCAGCCCTGGGAGATCTGGTTAGATCAAAGGCTTTCCCACGGCGAGGGTTCCCAGCACGGCGGCAACGCGCCTCATGCGGCAGCAGTGAACGTGTCACCGCGCTGACGCTGGCCCCTGGGGACACCCCAGCCCAGCCGGGCTGGAGAGCTCTTCTTTGGCTTCGCTTTGGTAAAACCAGCTGGAGGACCCAAGCTGCTGGAGGTGCTGCCGCCTGATGCTGCGAGGTGTAGCAGGTTGTCCCAGCATGGTGCAGATGCGGGTGCAAAGCTGCACAGTGTGGCTGTGAGCCTACCACAGACAGCCCTGCCCGTGGAGAGGGGCTGCAGGGGCACGGGGTTGAGCTGTGGGTGCTGCCCCCAGCACTGCCACCAGTACTGCCACCACCAGTGTCCCCAGCACTGCCCCCAGTGGTGCCACCACCACTGCCCCCAGCACTGCCACCAGTACTGCCACCACCAGTGCCCCCAGCACTGTCCCCAGTGGTGCCACCACCAGTGCCCCCAGCACTGCCACCAGTACTGCCACCACCAGTGTCCCCAGCACTGTCCCCAGCGCTGCCCCGCTGCTGCTGTGCCCCTGCCAGGCTCCTCTCCCTGCCAGTTCTCTGCCTGTCCCCAGGAAGACAAAGCCTCAAGAAACAAACCTACCCCTGTGCTCAGTGAAATGTCCCTTAATTAATGTCTCTGCCTGGGACTGTCAGTCAAGTCACTCGGATGAGGTGAAGTTTGTTTTTTTCCCTTGCAGGGGAAGCTTTGCTTGCGTTTCCCTGGGGTGAGTAAGCAAGGGGGAGCTGAATGTCAAATCCAAATCCCTCAGCTTTTTACAGGCACTGGGCCAGCCCTGACTCCATGGTTTTTATGTGCTTTCTCTAAAACGCGGTGTCCTGCTGCCCCGCATCATAAGGAGCGGAGACGCGGGCGGGAGGACGGTGCAGCCGAGCAGTTGCTCGGTCAACAGGAGATATTTGCCCAAGCCCAGCAAACTGTGAATCGGAATATGGCTCCTAACAAAAGAGAAATCCCGTGCTTTGCTAGTCATCAGTCGAGGCAGAGTGATGAAACACTCGGCCCTACTTGCCCTGATAAGTGCTTTATTTTTAGATCACCTTTCAGCATCGCTTCGGCAGCTGCTCCCAGGGGCTGGGCTGTCACCTCTGGCTCCCAGCGCAAACGCAGACCCCTCTGTTGGCACATGCTGGGCTGTTGCTGAGCCCTTCCAGCTCCTAATTTACACTCCAGGACAACATGTCACAGCAAAACATTTGCTTTGTTTTGCCTTCGTCTCCTTCTCACCTATTGCTGCCATCCCAGATGACACCGTGACTTTTTGCAGAAACACTTTTCTGGTCAGCTCAGCAAAAAGCATCCTACACCTTCACGTTTCTCCAATTCCTTCCAGAAAACTGAATATTTTAGGGGCACTTTGGAGTAATTTGTTAAGACAAGAACACGCCTGGCAGGATATTGTTCTGCGCAGAGGCAGCTGCGTGTGCCGTGCCCTCCCTCCGGCTCTGCCCGCCGTGACAGGAACCAGCCGGCCGCGTGTGCCTCGCTGGCAGGGCTCCGGGGGAATGCTTAGGTGTCCGCTCCGGGTATCCCAGGCGATCCCAGTGTGTCCCAACCAGAGCCTGCGTCAGTGTATGGGGACTGTTCCCAAAAGCTGCCGCCAGGACAAGGGGCTGCAGGTCCCCGACTGCAGCAGTTTTGGATGCTTTGGGGCTTTCCCAGCAGCAGTGTGATAACATCATTTGGGATCGGTGTTTTTCTGTTTGGAAGTGCCAATGTGTTGAGAAATTATTTCTCTTGTAGAAATTCTTTGAAATGGACAAAATGTTATTTAAATAGAAAAACTGGTAACAAGAAAGAGAAATTTTAGTTTCTGGTTTGGAATATTTTGGTTCAATATCTTTCAGTCTTGTAGAAAAAGATAATGTATAACTTTAAAGGCCTGCATCAGATTTCATAGGAATCAAACACTTTGATCTACCTGAAACTGAACAATTTTGGAATTACAAACCATGACAAATTTATTATCTGCTCCGGAGTAGAAAACAAATCCCAAAATTGCAGATTTTTCACATAAAACAAACATACCCCACCCCTGGCTCCCTCCCAGCTCTCCCTTCTGAATGAAATATGTAGCTCAATTCCCTGCAAAAACACAGAGCTGTATTTATGGCCAGGGTGGTCACTTTCACCCTGTGTCTCAGGCTGCTGGATTTCCATGTGGGATTTCTTAGACGTGTCAGGTCGACCAACCATGTGCTGGGCAGATGCTTTGCACCAGGGCGATAAATCAAAGGGTTTCAGGACCTGACAGATTTCCTGCACCTGCCCTGACCCCCTGCACAACCTGTTTCCATCTCCTGGCCTTTCCTGACAGCGTGGCAGTCCCTGTATGTTTTCTGCTGGCACTTCGGAGCATTTCAAGGTCCATGCCAGCCTGTGGAAATCCCTTGGCAGCAGAAAAGGAACTCAAAGTCCACCCAGATAAACCTCCCAGCAGGAGAAAAAAGGAGTTTCTCTGGGGTGATACTTTGAAGGTGTTGAGTTGCAGCATCTTCATTAAGCACAGGCGAGGAGAGCAATCCTACCTTGTTGTAAAACACTCATTCCCTCTTCCCCTCCTGTAGCTGATCTTCCTCCACCCTCTTCTTCGCCAGTAATTAGGCATCAGACTGCAAAGCTGTTCGTGGTAGGGCTCTCACCCACCTTGCTGCGCACCACGCGCACTGGGAATCCTGCTCATAATTATCATGATTATTATTACTATTATTTTAGTAGCATCTAGCGGGCTCAGGCAGCGCGGCAGGCATTTTGCAGACACGTAGGAAAATGTGAGTCTTTCCCCATGGATGTGCGATCGAAGGCAAGATTCAACAAACGGTAGCGTCTGGTGAGCGGCCGAAGCGACCACCGCTGCTCGCCTTTTGAAGCATTGGGTAAGGCTGATAAATGGAAATGTGCTCCATAAAAAGCCATTCAATGTTTAAATTTTTAGGCTAGTTAGAGCTTTTATTTATTTCTTTTTCTTACCTATACAATTCTGAAAGGCTTTGAAGTCCTGCTTTCTGAAGTCACTTGGGCAACCAACATCCCAGTGACTTCCAGGGACACAGGAGCTCCTGGATCTCTTTGCTGCTGTAAGAAGCAGCACATTGTTTCCTCCTTCATCTACAGATTCTTAAATACTGCACCTGGGGTCAAACATTTTTGAGTTACTATGTGCACAGGGGGTGGGGGGATTAAGGGCAATGCATCTAAAAAAACCCCAAAAGTTTATCTGAAATTCTTAATTTATGACTTTTTTCAAAGGTGATGCTACTAAGTACTTTGAATACCAGTGAAATGTGAGTTTATGTGACAATGACTTTGACATTTTAGATGTGCTAACAAAACATTTCTGCCTAGCCAGACCTCCACTCAGTTTATGTGTTTATAGGTATTTAGGGGTGAAAAAAACCCCACCAGTTTTATCTGCTTGTGAATCTCTAAGGACAACATTCATTAACAGTGTCTGCAATCAACCATGACGTTGCATCCCGGTGATGGGTGCCATTCTGCAGTGCCAGAAATGACAATTTCCCCCCCGTGACCAGGAGGAGTTCCCCCATGCTGAGCTGCAACTGAACAAGAGCTGAGGTATCTTCTAAGCATGATCTGTAACTTTCTTACAGACATCAAACTTAACACAAAGGCAAAAAAAAAAACCCTGAAATATCTGTGGAAAAGTCCCAGGAGCATTCAGCGGCTGTTTTGGATGGTTGTTTTCCAAGGAGCCATAACCTGGTCTTTTTGACAAGGGGAGATGTTCCGGCGTATCCTCTTCAAACGCTGATGTCTGAAACCTGCCAGTCAAAGATGTGATGCCGTAAAATCACAGGAAGTTAAGTGAGTTTATCTCAGTAGGTGGGTATTTTTCACGCATCTGAAAGTATGACACGAGAGCTTTGCAGAATTGCAGTCCTGAAAAAGCTTGACTGCTCCCATTCGGAGGCAGTAATTAAGCATTTTTTACTCTGCTTTTACCACTGATAAAGGGCTGGTGTGCCCTGAGGACAGCGAGCAGAGGGAGGAGCACTTGAAAATTTGGCTTCAGTAAATTGTTGCTTAAATTCAATGACTCATTATTTTCTTTTGGTGCATGAGGCTCTGTGTACAAACTCCAGCCCAGTCAGAAAAATACCCTTTGGTCGTTCGTGAGAACTAGGAATGGTTTCCTAAGGATTCACTCCTTCTAAAAGATAACTGTCTGCATTCCTTTGGAAGATGCCCTCCTACAGGCCCTCTCTTACAGTCCTGCACTAAAAATAGTGCTCAGAGCTTCGTTGCGACAGCTCCATGTTGCAATTTTTATGGCTAGGTAGCTGAAGTCACTTTAATTCACCCAGCTCAATTCCCTTAAATTTGCATGATAATGTTGTTAATTATCCATATATTTCAAACCAAATAATGATTTCACAAAAAGATAAGACAGACCCTGTTTTTTTCTTTCCTTATGTTTTAAAAATGCGCATAGCATTTGCATAATTAAAATGCATTTTCTCCAGAATGGAGATTCATATCTGTTGCAGGTTGAAGTGCAAGCTCGTCTGCACCCTGGGATGATCTCCCCCAGCTGATCTACATGTTGGGATGCTGTCCTCCAGCCGATCCATCTGCTGGGATGCCATCCCCAAGCTGATCTACATGTTGGGATGCCGTCCTCCAGCCGATCCATCTGCTGGGATGCCGGATCTACTTGTTGGGATCCGCCCCCCCAGCCGATCCATCTGCTGGGATGCCATCCCCGAGCCGCTTGCCCAGCACGCACACTCCAGCAGACCTGAGTCACCATAGTTTGCTGCCACGTCAGTGCTGACCGAAGAAAGCTGCTGGGGGTGTGACACCAACTCGGGCTGATAATCACTGTAAAAGGCTGTGCAGAATGAGCTGCCGCCTGGCTCCTCCACGGCTTTGCTGCGGGGTGGTGGTGGTGGGTGGGAAGGGCAGCAGCTCCCTGCCCGAGGAGCAGACCCTTTCTCTTATCTCCACGTCGATTGAAGCAGCCAGTGGCAAAGGTGCTTCCTTGCTGGCTGCCACCATCGGCAAAGTCGGTCGGTCTTGACGGCATGTTTAGTCCTTGACCGTTCCCACGGTCTGTGCAGATGCAGAAATTGGGGCAGGCTGGAGCTCCCACGCAGGAGCAAGTGCCCTGGACAGGGACAGGGTGGGCAGTACCAGGCATCCCACAGCCCCTGCGGATGTTCAGCCCTTGCCTAACCACACCCCCCCTAAGACCCTTCTTGGCCCAAAAGAATAATAAACCCAGGGGACATTTTTCCACCCACCTTTCCTTACATCTCTTTTTTTAGTGCATCAGCTCAGTTCTTCAGAAAAGGTAAGACACTCTGTCTCCTCTGGGTGACAAAACAAGCAGGTTTTTTCCATTCTAAAAGTGGAGGTGTGTAAATGAGGTTGTGCCCCTGCTTTTCTGTTGTCTGGCTTGGTCTGGAGCAGTCTTGTCCCTTCTCCAAAAAACAGACAAGGTGGCCAAGAACAGAGGAGCACTCCCAGTGCTGGAGCAGGAGCAGGATGGTGCCTGGTCTGGACGCCAGGTAGACAGTTAATGAGATCATGGCATTGAGGAACTGAAACTACAGCCTTTGAAAGCGAAAAGATCATCTCTGCTGCTCCCTTTGCACTGTTGGCTTTGTCTGCTTTGCATGAATGGTTACTGGGCTGGTATGTGGTAAAAAAAGTCTCTTGGCCTTTTGACGTGAGGAAACTCATGCAGTGTTGAAAGGACGTTGTGAGGGGGCTCGAGATGCGTCCTTCCCCTGGGAGAGGGAAAGGATGCTCCCGTGGGGACCTGAGCAGTGCCCAGCACCCCCCGTGTATCTGACAGACACAAAGCACCACGTCTGCTAGTACTTGAACCAGTGTTAATTAAAACATTTTAATGAGGATGTTTTGAGAACTGTGCGTTAGTCTATGCATGCCCTTCTTGAAATATTAAACATCTCTGCCCTTTCAGCGGTGTCCTCCTCCCCAGAAATTCTTCCTGCAAATGGGGTTTGACACTCCTGATAATTTTGGAGCTAAAAAAACCCAGAGAAATAATCTTCTACAAAAATCTTAATGTGATCTTTGATGTTGCAGTCAAAGGAGCACATGCCAGAAAATGTTTTGCTCTCTTCTGTTCATCCTCTGGTTGCGTTTGTTGTTATTTTCCCGTCAGGCACGACAATAAGCAGCTGATTAACTCATTAGCCGGGAGCATCAAAGCACAGGGCGAGAGTGTGAAATCTGCTCCTGCATCCTCCAGCCGCTCCTCGCAGCTCAGTGGTTTCTGCAGAGCCCATCTGAGGTACAAAAAATCGTTTTAGTTACTCATAGACAGAAGTACGCCTTGTCTTTCTCAAGTTTATGTCTCTACACTCAGGGACTGTGGCTGTACTGGACCATGTCACCCTCCGTCTGAGGGGACAACCCAAGCCCCAGCCCATGTGTTCATCATCCAGTGGGCAGAGGTAGCTCCCCCACTGAAGAACACCCCATACCTTATGCCAGGAGCTCCTCAGGGCCACATCGTGTGGAGGGTCCCCTGAGGAGAACCACAGCCATGGGACAGCAAGGGAAAGTGCCACATGGTGCTGCTCCAGGTCGAGAGGCCAAACATCGTTTGTGTACTCTCTACATCTCCTGTCCACTGTGCAGTCTTTCAAAGCTGCTCCTATCTATCCAGCTTGCTGGAGCTGCAGGAGCAACTGCTAATTTGGAGTTTCTCTTGCAGGCTCAGGTCATGTGGAATTATGCTCAAGGTCCAGCGAAGGTGGCAGTTTGCACCTAAGTGCTGCTGCCTTGAGCTGAATGCTACTGAAGGTGTTTTTTCCACTAAGTGGTGTGCTCCATTGCAGGGTGGCCGTGAAAAGACCAGCAATGCCCAGATCTCCCTGGTGGAGGGTAAGATGATCTATCTGTTGTCTGTATATACCTGCAGCCCTTCAGAAGCAAAGGATTAGCAAACAGTTTGTTGCACTCATGGTAAAATCTTGCAGACTCGAGTATCTGCCTATGCAAACCCTACAGATGTGGCACAGGAGCACAGCAAGGCCATGGCTTCCCAGGAGGGCTCCCACCCAGCAGACATCCAAGAGATCACCAGCAGATACACATCAGGTACCAGTGTGTCTCTTGCCTTCCACCTCCTCTCACTCCTACCCCAAGGTCATGATCTCCTGCCTTGTCTCCTCTTCACCTCCAACATGTATCTCTGTTTACACCCCATGAGCTCCTGCCTTCTCCTTGCTTGCACCAATGACCCAGCACCTTGGCCCCAGATGTGTGGAGCCCAGCAGGACCTGCTCAGGAGCCTCACCACGCTCTGCCAAAGCTTCTTACTTTGGCCTTAGCAGCCTCCTAAAATTTCCACCCCCCATTAGATGTTACATGTCAACCCCACCCATAACAACAGTGGTTCACTTGACACCCCTGAACAACATGGTTAACAGGAATTGCCACAGCCCAGCGAGGCTTGAACACAACCCAGCACCATCTTGCAGCTACGCGCACAGGAGCCTGATGAATGGTTGGCATTTATTTGCAATACTGGGTTCAGGTCCATTACGCGTGGCACTATCACAAGAGGAAAAGACCAGATTTTGCACCTGCAGAGCTAGAAAGGACTTGCAGATTAGCTCCTTGTTTTCTCGTACAGCAAAGGTCTTTGCAACGAGGTTGCTCACGCTGGCAGCAGTGAGGGACTGAAGCTGTTCCTGGAGAACTCATCAGGAAAGTTGATGGGTTGGTAGTGAAACCAATGGTAAAACGAGGGAGGGGAGCCTGGCAGCATTAAGCACTTTTACATGGCTGAATCTCCCCAGTCCCAGCCCTGGCAGCAGTGCTGCTGCTGAGCTCCTGGTTCTCCAGCGATCCCCTCTCTCCCGCGATCCCCTCTCTCCCGCAGCCCCGCCAGCCTGCGGTTCATTTAACATCCAGCAAAAATCAAACCCTGAGGTCCTTTGTTTTGCAAATCTGCAACACAAACAGGCCTCTTTGCAAAGAGCAGTGTGCACTTGCGCACCCACCATGGGCTCCCTTAACACCTGAAACCCTCTCCTGACATGGTGCTCTGTGGAAGGAGATGTAAGGAGACCTAATCCCAGACAAAGTCCTGTAAGGAAATGGTTATATTTTTTTCCCTTTACATAAGGAGCTGCCACAGTGCTCCTGAGAAACAGCAAGCCGCAGGCAGTGTGAGATAACAGATACATGTTTAAATAATGTCTTTATTCCAGTTCAGCTGAAAAAATAATTATTGAATTTGGGTCTTAAGCCAAGAAGTACCTTTGTTTCTGAGTGCTCATTGATTAAAACATCTTGTGCTTTCAGATGGGTTCTAATAAAGACACTACATTACCCTCCACACAGAGTGTTAAATTAATATCTTTATTTGGGAGGAGAGAGAATAATATCTTTATCTGGGGGGAGACAGGTATTCAGACAGTGACCTTAATGTTTCTTGAGATTTGAAGAATTTCACCCAGCCTAGAGAAACTCCTACTTCTAAACTCGGGGATTTCTGCTAGCACAGGAAGTTTCTCTTGCATTGTTATCCAGCAAAACGAGCTCTGGATTATATTTAGCTCCATTCATTCAGCACAATGAAAAGTAAGACTCCAGCCAATTTCCTTAAGCAAGTTTATTAATAAGTGCGAGTTGTTTGGTGGCTGGTCATTTCTAGGTGTCTGGGGAAGATGATATATGCAGCACAACCTCCCTCCCTCCTCTGAACAAGGTTCTGAGTGGATTCAACTGCTCAAACCACTTTATAACCTCTGCAGATACCTGCGCAAGCTTGGCAGCCTCAACATTGTCCCAGGCACAGCTTCCAACCCTGCCCTGGTCCCTCGTGTCTGCTGGCCCATGCTTCACTGGAGCTGCAAACAAACTATCAC
The DNA here is from genome assembly GCF_000699245.1 of Pterocles gutturalis. NCBI lineage: Eukaryota > Metazoa > Chordata > Aves > Pterocliformes > Pteroclidae > Pterocles > Pterocles gutturalis. Next base: position 30,621 of record NW_010120666.1, read on the forward strand.
GAGCTGTTTAGTAGCTAAATAATCTTCCAAGGGCTGCTAACTACGGGCTCAAGGCAGCTCTGTGTAAAACCATCAACGCTGCCGTTGCTGAGCTGGAGGAAGCCACACCACTGCAGATACTGCAACAACAGCAGAGACTCCCAGCGTATGGAGCACATGGTGAAGCCACACACAAGCCAGGAGCCTTGGGTCAGTGAGGTCAGCTGTAGCCTGGCTGTAATTCCTGGGTTCATCCATTGCTTTCTGTGGATCTAAAGACCAATTGCTTGGGGTGTGTCTCTGCTGAGGGCTAGAAAACAGACTTAATGTGGTTTTTATGCATGACAAACTTCATGACCCACAACTTTTCATCCACTCTGCTGGCTGTCACTTGGTCTCAAAGTATCTGTAGTGTGCTTAGGAAGTGCAGAGCTCAAAATATCCCTTGCCTGTGCCCAACTAATTCAGACTACATGACTTGAAGTTTGGGATTGCCCTATGGAAGTGAGCTCCGTACCACCCACTTCCATTTGTAGCCATCAAGGGGAGAGGTCTGGAGCTGACTGCCTCTGCAACACTTTCCACAGTGGGATACACGTCTTTAGGCCCCGAGCAAAAATCAGGCAATACGATGTCTTGGCTTTGCTTGCACAGGAAAAACTCGTTGCTTTCCTCCCACTGGGAGTGATGGTGGGGAAGGGAGTGGAGGTGATCTCCTCTGCGGTTCTGCAAAAACAAAGTGTAGCAATATGTGGCTGTCCTCTCACCACCTAGAAGCCGTGGTAGGAGGCCTTCGCAGGTTATGGGTGCAAGGGAAGAAAGGACCTGGGTAGCAATGTGTGGCAACCACAAACCATCACAGTTGGGGGTCAAATGCAGAGGAAGGAGTAACGCTAGTCTAACTTCTCCCAACAAACTGCAGATGTCTGTGTACAAGAAAGAGAAATTATCTGGTACTCTGGAAACCAAACACCAGTCCTGGGAAGGTGGTGGTCAGCATGGTCATGGGTCCTTTACTGGAACAGTTGGAGCAGTTGTTCCCTCAGTGCCTGCCTTGCCTCCCTCGGTGCCCATCATGTCAACAGTGACAGCACCGAGACTTCCCAAAGCTCAGGGGTTTGCACCTTTCACCCTGCAGACTCAGGCACCCCTGTGAGGCACATGTTTCAGACAGATCTGGAAGATCTCAGACAAAAGGACTGCAAGTGGACTTACCTTTTTTTAAGGACAGCTGAGGCTGTGTGCCATCAGAGCATGGCATCTTCAAAACTGGCGCAAAGGTGGTGGGTAAAGCCGCCTAAGCCAGACAAACATGTTTCAAAAGCAAGTTATAAAAGTAATAAAATATTAAGCCACAGAATTTCTTCAAACTTTAGCAGTTTTTATGTACGTGTATGGTTGGCACTGCTCTGTTATTCCTGCCAAGCACTCAATTAGCACTTGAGTTAATAAAATGTTTTAATGACTGTTAAATTAATCAACAACTCTGACACTGCTTTCCAGTGTTTTTGATGGGAAAGATATTCTTTCAGCCCAATTCCTATGTTATCCTTATCACTAATTATTTGTGTTTATTCTCTTTACTACGCTTATTTGATTTCATTTGAAATTAGATGCAGTGATAGGGGATGTAATTTGGTATTTTTCTCTAATGTGCTGAATAGATGAGGATTAGAGCTCCACAGCTATGCGAAAATGAGTCCTCATAAGCATTTGTTCAAACAAATCACAGAGCCTTTTTTGACGACTGTCATACTCCCTTTGATTTGCTCCTCATCAGTGCTTTTGCGAGTTTGTTCATAGAAAGCTTTGCCAAAACGAAAGTATTGCTAAGAAAGGTGAAAAGATGTAGTAGCCCAGGAATACCTGTGAAAATGTTTGGACTGACCTGTGCTGCAGTTCTTTTTCCTTCAATTTATAGAAAGGTATCATCTTTCAAAGAAAAACATCAAGTAAAAGGAATTTACAAATGACTGAAATATGTCCCCCAAAAAAGGGATTTAGAATTGTTTCAACCTGAAATACTAAAATAACTAAAAACCCCTGATCTCTGGGCCATTCACAGCTCTGCCCCGGCTGGAGCAGTGAGGATGATGATCTCCCACCCAGGCTGGGAGCGGGGTCTGTACATGATGGGGTTGTTGTGGGTCTTGATCTGAGATGTCTCCCTGGGTTCGTTCAAACTGATGCTTCTGCTGTGAGCAGAATAGCCTAGGGCTGGAGCTGCACTGAGAGAAATGAAAAGCTTTCATAAAATTATGTCATGTGCTGAATGTGCCAGCCTGTCGTGTAATAATAGCTAAAACTTTCTGTAATTAAAACAAGTAGCTAGTTATGGTGTCTGACTATGATCAAAGCTCTTTTGTCTGCTTTGACAGTTGGCACATGTGAAAGATTTTGGCTTACATGGAAAATACTGTTGTGGTTTTTCTCTGGGTTTTAAATGGCAAGAAACATACATCTTGGATTATCCCTAAACTGAAAGAAAACAGTAACGGGAAACTGAGAACCAGAATGTGCATGATGTAAAACGTCTACGATTTCTGGCAGAAGCAGCTCCTCTGCCCAGCCATCATGCCTTTGGAGCGGTTGACCCGTTGCTGCAATGCAAACAGTTGAATCATCATTTTATATTTCTGCAGAGATGGGAATAAAGCTCTTGAGAACATTCCCAAATGTCCTGCACTGCCTTTTTAAAATAAGAATTGCTTTTGCATAACAAATACTTGTCTGAATTGTGACAAGCCAATTGTCTCCCATTAGAGGATTTTTTTTTTCATTACTTGGATTGTAATTGTTTTGAGACATTTTATGGATAAAACCTACCTTTCTGTTCACAAAAGAAATCTACATTATTTTTCCATATCCATGTCTGGTATCTGTATTACAAACTAAAAGGCTTGGTGAGGAAATATAAACTGCTTTTGCCCTCAAATTCCTCTTAATCTGAAAGAAACCCCAAACTAATCCAGAATTCCTTTTGCATCTCTGAAAACATCTACTTCCGCTTAGAAGTCTCTGGGAGGATAAATATGAAGAAGCTTCACAAAAAAACAGATGTGAACTGATTGGCTGAGGAACATCGGCCAACAACATAATGTGTTAAACAACAAACACATCATCTGAGGGAAGCGGCCAGCAGTGTATTGCTGAGCATGAGGATTTTTCCAGCCCTTCTCCTGAAGTTCTGGGGTACGTTGTGTGAAGATTTGCTTCTTCTATACCACGTGCGTAATCGTGTCTTTTAATGTTTCCTGTAATTTCAAATTATGTGAATGCAGTGGGCACAGTCTGAATACTCACCCAGATTCAGCTATGTTTGATGTGGGTCATCTTCTTGTCTTGGTCATGGCCAGCAGAATGGGTTCTGCCTTCAAGTGTCACTCGGCATGTGAGTGTGCCTACACCCTGTTGCTTCTGACCAGAGATTTTTCTACCTTCGCAGCTTATCAGAGATGACAGGAAATCTTTATTCCTCTGAGCATTTCCCTGGCACAATACACTTCACTTTCAGCTGGCGATCTTACGTGCTAAAGGTGAAAGACTTCAGTCTGCACTGCAGCTCAGCAAGGGTCCATATGCAGCCTCAGACGGATGGAGCATTCGTATTTTTACATCCTTCCATCCTGATCTCATAAATGGTGATAGATATTACCCCTTTGTCTCTGGTACCATCAAGAAGGAAGGGTCCCTCCTCAAAATCCCCATCATACTGGGTGTTTGTCCACTCACTGTGTGAACATGGATGTTGACTACACACGTACCTCTCACCTCGCTTACCATAACCAGCCATCTGCATAAACAGGCTTCGGTGGAGTTCTCACAAGTCCTCATTCCACTTAATGATAAAACAAATGATTTGTGTTACTACCATTGTAGTTTGAAGTGTTTCTCAATATTGTATCATCTCACACCAGAGTGTGGTTAAGCAGGAGAAAGACGGAAGCTGTATTTCGAGCTGGGCATGGGAAAACCAGACTGTAATTTGCATGGTTGCACAAGGTACAGGAACCCACTGTGCATTTTAGCATTTTCTCAAGCTGAGAAACTCTGGAGCAGAAATGTTCCCTGTAATCCAAAAGCTGAAAAAAATGTTTCTCTTTTGCACCATTTTAGATTCTTAGGTGATGGGAGCATTTTGCAGTTAGGGTGATGCAGTTCTAGTGTGCAGGACTAGGAAAATGGTATCTTCTGTGATGGTAACTGGATTTTTTTCTGATATTACTTTCTATATTGATGCTTACCATTCTTGCTGGAGTGTGGCATATACATATTTTTTCATTTGTGTTTGTGTGTGTGTATAAATACAGACGTCCTAAGTACATATGTATGTATTTATATACACATGCATATGGCCTGGGGTACCTGCCTATGTCTTCACAAATATCATTTGAATTCTAAACGCTGTTTCCATTAACTGTAACTTTCAGTGATGATTAATGGCCATTTCACAGCAGAAGAATGATCTCAGCTCCAACTCAAGGCATTAAGGACCGTCGGCACTGTCCTCGGAGTGGTTGGCTTTTCATGCATCTCTTCCACTTGAAAAAAAAAGAACAGAACATCTCCAAAACCGAGAGATACAAAGAGATCAGATCCTACTGCAGAAGGGTCAGACAGTCTCCCAAAACCAAAAAGACTAGAAAAAAGTCAAGAAACAGAAGACTGTGCGGAGACATGTGGGCCAGAACTACGTGCTGTTTCTTCAAAGACACCAGACAAACATCGAAGCACTCAAGAAGCAGTAAGTACTCCCAGAAAGGGAAAGGCATTCAGGTGTTTATTGTTTTTCAGAGATGTGTTCATTATTTGATGGACTTTCTGAGTATAAAGCAAAGGTGACTTTAAGAAGTTCCTCATGTAAGCCTTCACGTACATTGATCCACCACAAGTGAGTTCCCAAGAGGGTGAAACTGGAAGAGTCCAGATGTTTGAGAGCACACTGGCTCAGCTGGAGCTGCTGGTAAAATCTGCAGCCTGACAGTTAGATGGACCTGTAATAAAGGACGCAGTAAACAAAGGATTTCTAAAACAAGTAATATTACTTTTAAACAAAAACAGATGTTTAACATTAGAGGAATATACATTTAAATAAAAGCTTAATCTTTAAACCTCCAGAGCATACTCCCATGGCAGTTACTAAAGTGAATGTAAGATAAAACCCCAAGATAATATAATAAACATTAAGAATTCCTGCAGGGTGCGATCCTGAGGTGCTTTGCAACTGTAAAATGATACAGAGAAGACTAACAATTATCAGTTTGCTGTGAACTGGGGCCTTGTCTTCTGGAAACCCCTGCAGATGAACACAAAATACTGCTGGCTGGATATTCCCCTCCTCCTGGGCATGAACAGTTTGAGAATCCTCTACCAGCTTTTGCAGTAGATCCTTCCTCTACTACACACGTAGTCCAATCTCTCCTGCTCCCTAGCTGAGCACAGTCCTACTTTCCTGCAAAATTGCTGAGTCCTGAAGGTGGCTCAGAGGGCATCAGTGACACCTTAAGGGTTTCTTGTTCAAAATTTTTGATCAAAATATATATAATTTTCCCAGTTAAAATGACGGGTCAGTGGCACAGGCACCTGTAATGAACACGCTAGCAAATGCTAAGCAGTTGCTGTGGTCCGTGTTACTCCTTATAGAAAAAGCAGAGTAACGAAGCCTGGTCGTGTCCTTCCACCTCTGCCTTGCACAGCCAGCTGTACTGTGGCATCTCTCCAGCTTCTGGCAAAACATCTCCTGCCCGGACAATTGTGAATATGTTTCATGTGGTCAGAGAGTGCTGGAAAGACAGGCCAGAAATTCAGCCTGTTACGCTAAACCCAACAAATAGGAGCTTATCGGCATATAAATATAGTTTATGCTTTTCCACTTGAAAGGAAATCCCCTTATCAGCTCAGTCTCAGATGAAAACAACCACGGACACTGCGAGCCAAGCCAAGTGTCCTTGCTGAGAGGAATCGGTGGCCTTCTCTGGCAACTGAATCCATGCCTTTATGGCCCTTTGGGGAAGGAGTTTTACCATATTGTGTAAAGTAAGTTGCCAGACAGAGCTGTTGAAGGGGAAAGTGGAGCATGGAGGCTGCACATGGCTCTTCTGCTCAGCCAGGTACTGGGAAGCGATGCAAAAGCAGGGAAGGAGATTTAAGTTTGGAACAGATTTGCTGGGTCAAATGCCATTTTTTCCCTTTTAAGTAGACTGCAGCCATGCTGTCACTGAAATAAATGAAAATGTTGCTATTAAATTTAAAGAAAGTAAGCAGTGCTAGGTCTTAGAATCAGTGAAAACTTTTCCCCATTGCCTGAATCTTCAAATGATAGTCCTTCCTCTGTTCTCCTTTTCCATGTATTTTCATTTCAAAGTGCACTGGGTCAAACTCATTAAGTCCTATATAGTTGAGAACTATGCAGGCATAGGTGGGATAAAGCATTTTATTTAAAAACAAAACAAAACAAAACTGAAGTTCCCTGCTGCAGTCACAAAAAGCTATCTTAAAAATAATAATTTAAAAAACTAACCCAAAACTGAAAAAACAAAACCAAAGAAACCTCCAAAACCAGTTACAAGGATTACAGGATGGCGTGTAGCCCTGGTTAAATGCAATGCTCAGAAACCCAGGACAGCCACACACAGAAGTGGACAGTTCTCCATGCAAGCATCAGGAAGCACAGCACCCCCTTTCAATTCTCCTCAGTAACCTCCAGGAAAGACACATTTTCTTGTGTAACCTGTTGGCCAGAAAGGTGTTTTTTGCCCCAGAAGAGCAATGAGGTGGCTGATATAGATAGAATTTGGCAAAACCCACTAGTGGGCTCTATGCACACCTTGTACAAGGGTCAAAATGTGGATTTTCTCTGCAGCCAGCCTGGTCCAACAGACTCGGCGTATGAGCAGAAAGTGGGAGCTTGCTCTCCTGGAGCTGTTCTGAACTGCTGAGCCACCTCCTTCTCAGCGAGGCCGTGCTCTCCAAGGGCTGGACAAATGCAGGCAAAGGGCAAGACTTACTACTCATTAATTCCCACTGGCTCCGTCAGGATGGTTTTTACGAGTAGCCGTGGTGAATCCCTCGGTCTTTCTGGGGTGACTCACAAGCTTCACAGCAATCCCTATGACCCCACTTCATAGCAATCCCAAAAGCCCTGCGCCAGGCAGGGCAGCCCTGTACCAAGAGCGGCTGAGGAGGGAAGGAGCAAGGACTAGGTGGGTCTGGAAGGAAGAGTGAGCTGATTGCATGTTCAAGTGGAGCTACATGCAGCATCCATCGAGCAGGAATACTGCCTTTTCCCAAGCAAGCGGAGATGGTTCCTGGCTTCCCAGGGGACTCCAGCGGGAGCCACAGCTCAGCAGCACTGCCTGCCCTGGGCATCGACCTGCCTGCCTCCAGGTAAGAACAAGGCTCACATGGCATTTTAAGCATCCCTGGGTCCTTGCCAAACCCTCTGGGCTGGCAAAGCATTGCTCTCCCACACCTATCCTGCCCTGACACCAGAATTCATTTTCCCCAGTTGCAGAGGGGAGCATCCCAATGCACAAATCCAAAGAAACAATTTTTATATCTGGTTTCCACTGAAACATAGCATAGTTTTCCTGATGGCGTGGGGTCGGTTAAAGTTCTCAAGTTGTGTTGTGGAGGTTTTTCCCCACAAAAGCGGGGGTGTTAACCATGGTGGCATGGCACAGCTCCAGCTCTGCTTGCACCGCTCGGCTCTCCCCGGTGCCGGGGCAGGGCAGCCCCGCTCTGTTTGAACAGCTGCTGGTTCCATCGGGGAGGTGGCTGCCCTTCGGTCCTGGGAGCAGAGCTCATCTTCTGGATAGTCTGCATAACAATTAACATTTGTCAGCTGAGATCTGCTTGGTGAAAGATCAGTATTTACAAGTAGGTGGTGAGTGTTTTGAGGCTGGAATACTTCTTGAACCACTAAAAACGCAGCTGAGGGTGGGAGCGAGCCTGAAGGTGGGCTGATTTCACATGGCAGGTTTAGGAGGAGTTTTTTTTGCACTCACTTCGGAGGTAGAAAAGTGGAGCTGCCGTGAAAAGGGGGAGCTCTTTAGCTCTTACAGACTTCATTCAGTTGCTCCAACAAAATAAATACATCCGCCTTAAACAATTGAAAGAGGTATTTACTGCCTGTGGTTTAACAACTGTACTAAGTCAAAGGGACCAGTCAACTAGAGCCTTATAATTCTTTTCTAAAGAGAGGATGAGAAAAAAGAATGAGACGACAATGCAGTATTTATAATAAAGCTGAAATGAGTGGAACTCGATGGCGCCAGCAGCCCCGGAGCTCCCGCTGCTTGGGCTAATGCATTTTGCATTAGCACGTCTGGATATCTGGCACTGGAAGGTCCTGCAAATGCTTTTACAAAATAGTGGCATTCTTACAACAGCGGCATTTCTACAAAGCACCACCACTGACTGGTGCAGCTGGGATGGGCAGCCCCTGCAGCTGGGTGAATCCACTAGGAAGGTTTTAGGCGACTGAGACCTGCTTTCCACTCACCTTCTTGCAGCCAGGTTGCTTTCTGCCACGCTGATCTCTGCATGTTGGCAAATGGTAGCACCAAAAGGGCTGACACCCTCACGGAGCACTTCCTCGAGCAGTGGTGGGTATATGGGGTACCCATCCCTGTCTGGGAGCTGGGGGCTTGGCCCCCAAAAGCAGGATCCCTGCCCTCTCAGGTTATAGTGGGGGGCTACTGGCCAGCTAGACATCATGGTGAACATCCAAACACAAAATTGTATCAAGTAGATTTGCTCTGCATTGGTTAAATAAATAATACCTGTGTTACAAGAATCCCTAGGTCTGTATCCCATACTGCTCCATTACTCCAACAGCTAATCTTACATTTGCCCTGGAACCCATACAAGATCCTCTGAGGAATTAATAGCCAGCAACTGCATGTCACCAGAACAATTTATTTTTCATTCTTTCCCCCAACCAACAGGAGAGATACGTGTCTCATTTCCTTCTGAGACGTGGACTTGAAAAACTTTGTGGTGCTGCATCTTCCCCTAACCCTGCAGAATGACAACACTAGCAGTAACTCCAAAGCCCTGCAGCAACCCAGGACAAACTCTGGGGCAGGTGGAAAGATGTCTGGGTGTAGTTGTCTTCAGAAGCAGATGGCAAATGGCACCTTGTTTTTAATAACTATGATCAGAGAAAAGGGGCAATTCAGCACTTCGGAGTTTTCTTTTGGTTTTGACATATACAAATGATTTCTTGTTCTAAGAAACAAGTGATACCAGAATCTATTTCAATAATTCTTAAAATATGGACCTTGGATGTTTGGTTTGCTTTTTGCCTAAGCCTCTCTTACACAAGCTTATCTCTGCACAGAAGCAGCACATCAGTCTGAGGGGGGAAACGAACATGGTGCTAGAGGCTTCCAAAAAGTGTGGGAACAAGTCAATGAGGAGTGAGGCAGGGAGAACAACATAAATTGATGAAGTTGTTGTCCTGATTGCTGTATGCTAGAGCTAAGAACAGGACTTCTTCCTTCCAAAAACAAGGCTGAGTTCAGCCTTTGACCCCCAAATGCTAGAGCAGTGGGATGGGGTAGCAGCTACAAGCTCTGGCACTCTGATCCCAGCCAGCGCTGAACCTCGTGTTCATGGACAAATGATACCTGGCTTGATTTTTCAGCAATGCCTCTGTTCTCAGTAGGACACATTGGTGCTGAACTCTTTGAAATCTGCTCTTAATATCTTGACCTCATATTTGGAATTAATTATTAGATCCGTAGGATGTGGGCAGGGTTGTTTAGTTATCATAGCACAGTGCCTGGAAGATGTTCAGCAGTGAAAAGTCCAAGTCATGCTGCTTTTCTGCTTTTCACTGCTAACCTGCTCTTGTACAGAAAGAGAACAGGCATGTTGACTTCACCCAAACTGGAGGGTGAAAAGAAACCAACACCTACCTATGTTTTAAGACAACCCTGATGAGACGTGCCTTGCAAAGGGTAGGCAGAGACTTTCAGAGAGAAGGATGGCATTTATAGCTGAGCTATAAAGATAAATTAGTAAAAGGACCTTTAAATACCACATGTGGCAACAGCCCAACACCTGGGATATCGAGCCAAAGCCAAGTCTCCAAAATAGGCAGAGCCCCCAGGTTGTGACTCCCCACATTTAGGCTGTTGAGGCTGGCCAGGAGATGGCTCGGATTCAGGGGTGAGGTCTGGACTGAGGCTTTGATTTGACTTCTTGCTAGTCAGAAGAGTTCCCTGGGGAAAAAAATCTCATGCTGAGTAACCTCCTTGTCAGGTCTCCAGTACATCTCGGAGTCTGGATTGGTGGCAAAGAGGAATCTGAAGTATTTAGCAGCACGGATGTTGCTGGCTTCAGGAGGATGTGCTGCTGGCCTCGCTCCACAGGTTCCCTGGGGATGGGCTGCACTTTAACTGAAAGCTGCTGTAAGTTTTGCAGACTGCTTTAGAGGAAGAGTGGACACCCTGGGTCTGCAGAAGGCGGACGTCAGGGCAGAGTCCTCCACTTCTTCATACACAAAAGCCAAAATGTTGACTCTGAAAGTGATGCTAAAGAAAGCAGCTCTCAGAACCAGCTCTGGGCTCTCAGGAAGCAGGAAAGCCCCTTGTGTTTCTGCCCTAACACAACCTCAGAACAGCTTTCTAATGGGATGCATTTCAACAATTTGGTCAAGCATCACAGCCTTCCTACCATCTCCCCCATTCCATCTCATGCATTGCAACTTCTTTGCTTTGTTTCTAGTGCAACCACTGACTCAGAGAGTCTGAGCTGCCACTCAGCCTGGATGGAGGAATGGCTGTGGAGGGATACGACTTGTGACAGGTAATTCTGATTTATGCCACTTGATGCTATCACACAGGGATTTGAAAACAACGTGTCCCAGTGCAGCCACATGTATTTTGCTGTCTGCCATTCTGTGAAGCCTGGAACAGCTTAAGGCTTGGTATGCATCCTCCTCCGCTCGGAGCAGAGAGTATCCTGCTATTCCTAAAAGGCATTTTGACAACATACAAAAAGTATTATCCTTCCTGCAGGGGATCTCAGCAGCAAAATGGTCCGAGTCACTGGTCCAGGCTGAGTAGATGTGGCAACAGGCTGTGCTGTGGGAGTTTTAGTTTCCTGCCTTTACTGTTCATGGTTTACCGGGTGAGCTGGGGGAAGCTGGTCTCCCTTCCAGCAGCAACAGATGTGGGAGTGAAAGGTCTTGGGTATCACTTGCTGTCCCCTTGGTTTGAAGAAGAGTAACTCGTTGCTTTAGTGAAGAACCAGTCCCAAATAACTCCCTATTATTGAATTGGGCTCAAGGCAGGACAGCAGGAAACCCAGTGGTGTGACAGGTCTGTCACTACTCTCAGAAATGACGCATGTGGATCCCATCAGAGAATGGACATTGCGCAGGAAAGGCCATCTCTGAAATGCAGCTTCCTCAAAAGATTTGAGAATCACCCGAGGAAGCATTTTGAAGAAAGCCCAGAAGAGCAGGAGTGGTGGGATATCCACATGGGTGAGATCCTGGGGATGGGGCAAAGGGAGGCGAACAGAGAGGTCCAAGATGACCCCATGCAGATGTGCACCCCTGAGAAGGCGACCCAAACCAGGGCTACCTGCTGCATGACATGACTGTACGCAGCTGTACCCAGGAGCAGGGGAGCGCCGTGCTGACCCGAGGCTCTGCCGAGCTCTTGGGGAGCTGCCCAGTGAAGTGGCCACTTTGTGAAGTTTTGCCAAACCAGCAGACCTCACATCCCGAATCCCAAGCACAGAGGCAGGGGCTCTGCCCTCCCGAGCATGCTGCACGTGGCATGATCTGACCATCAGAGGACACGTTAAGTTGTGGGCAGGTGTCTGCTGCAAGGGCAGCCACAGCTTGGGGTTTCCCTGCTTTGTGGTACATCGCTGTGTTATCTGATTTGTCTCTTTTTATGTTTTTTTAATGGGTTTTTTGCACGTATTTTCATCATGATGTGCTTTGCTGATGGAGTCACGTGTAAAAAGCAGTCAGGATGTACTACATAAAAACAGGAAAGATTTTTAATCTGAGGGTCATGAGAATGACACTTGACCTAGCAAAGCTACTTGTCCAGTTGCTTTACGTCTAATATACTCATTTTTTCTTCAGTACTGACAGTGCTTCAAGGAGCCTCTCCAGCTATGAAGTTTTAGACAAGTGACAGGTCAAGGTAGGTCTTGAGAGGGCTGCAGTGAACTAACAAATGGTGCCATCCCAGAAAAGCTCAGGACTTTCTCTTGCTCTCTTTCCATCCATTTCTTCTTTTGTCTTGAAATACATTCAAGAGTCCCTTAAACGAACTTGTGGGTTTTGGTTCATCGCTCTGTTTTCTTCAGCTAGTGAATAGTAATTCCCCTGTTGGGTGAAGTAATTGGAATAAGGAAAATAGATCCAAATAACAGCTGCAGTATAAGTACTTTATAACAAACATAGCAAGAAAAATACATTCATTTTAACACCTGAATTCATTGTATAAGCAGAAATCGAGAGGCTGAAAACCAGAAGGAATGTTAAAAGTTGCAATGACCTAAAGGCCAGGCTGGATGAGGCTTTGAGCAACCTGATCTAGTGGAAGGGGTCCCTGCCCATGGCAGGGGGGTTGGAACAAGATGATCTTTAAGGTCCTTCCCAACCCAAACCATTCTGTGATTCTATTATTCTAAATCTTGGGTGATTAAATTTGAGCTCTGCCACAGGACCTGTTGCACATATATGCTCTGTTTTAAAAATGGCACCAATGAGCCTGCAAGAATGCTCAATGGATCAACTTCCCAAAATTACATGGTAAAGTCTGTGATCAAAACATACCACCCCAGTGCATGGCTACAAGGCACAGACATCACTTATGAAAGTCTCCAAACCTAGGCTGAACTTTACCATGGTGCCCAGCCTTTACGAATGTTACACTTCTAGATGACAGGATGGCAGTACCATTGCACAGGGTTGCTTGCCCCACTTCGGCAGTGGACAGAGCCAGCCTGCATTTGGCATGAACAGGGAATGGGTATGGGAGAGGAGTAACATCTACACCCAGCTCTGCTGCCTCCTACCTGCCCTACCTCACCAAACTCCAAGAATGCCACTTTGCAGCATCAGACCACGTGGAGCTTTTCTAAAGTTGCATTGCAGGCGAGGAGCAGAAAGCCCTTGTTTCAGACTCCTGTATTATCAGAAAACTTCTAGAGTTTCTCAGGCATTCATCACAAACCCACAATCTGTCCGATTGAGTGCAAATGCCTTGCAGCGGGATCGGGTTTTATCCAGCCCCGGTACACTGATAACCCTCCCTAATCAGTCGCCAATCTCTGCTCAGCAAAAGCACTCCCCATGGTATTTTTACTGAAGCTATTTTTAAATGACAGTGTGATATTCTGTTTTCTTTTGCTCGTTTGTCAATGGAAGAACTGGCTGTGCCGTGCATCTGTTCTGACAAGAAACTTCCAGTCATTTTTCAGCCCATTCCAGCTGGGATGGAGGCAGGGCTGGAGAAAGTGCTGGCTGCGGGCAGGGTGAGTCCTCCAGGGAGCAGTGACCCCGTGAACCTCTGCCTGTCAGGGTCCCCCCATGGCCGGCTGTGGGAAAAGCCTTCTAGGTTTCTTCCGACTCTGGCGTTGATGCTACTTTGGGCTGTTTTTCACTATTTGAGTTGTTTTATGTTTAGCTGAGCTGCTATTTGCATGAATGTTGGGTTGGGTTTTTTTCACTTGAATTGCACTAGATTTTCAAGGAATTATATTTTTAGGTTTAGCTTCTGAATGACCTCAAAGCATAAGCATCTAAAAATTGAAACCTGAAATGTCCAAACAGCATCACTGTGTGGAGAATTCACAGTTCATCTTCTCAAACAGCTTTCCCAAACAGAGATGTAACTGATTCCACCTCTTCATCCAAGCTCCTGGACATCACTGCATGTTCCACAATGGGCTTTGCATTTCAATTTCTCTCTGTAAATGCATTATAGAGTGACACTACCCACTTTCCGTCCCCTGGGGGTTTCTTCTGGATGAAGAAAATAGAAAATGCCTGCTGGAATTTTGCTGATTCCCAAGCCCTCCTCCCTTAAGCACTGTTGGATGACAGTTGTCCCCCAGTTTTATACCAAGATTTTCTAGGTCATCAAATTCAGACACAAATGGCTCATGGTAGATAAAACCCTACTGAGAAATACGGATTGTCTATGTGTGTGCAGCTATTGGACACAAAACATGCCTAAAGAAATCCTGGAAAATTACATTCTCTGGCTTTAAGTCCTCTGTTTGTACATGGGCCCAAGATTTCTGTTTCTACACCTCTGAGTAAACCCAGGATCCCTTCTACCACCTTCTCTTACACACAATATGCACAATACTGCCTCCCTACAGAGCTAACCCCATAGGCTTCAGCAAGATTACTGCTCAGGTTGCTCAGATACCTTTCCATCTAAGAAACAGTGCTGGACTCAGTCTCAGGAGAGGTGCCAGTCTCTGGGGTCAGTCCTAGGAGCAGAACTAGATCTTTACTAAAATATTCTGCCCTGATCCAGCAGCTAGAGCCAGAGCGAAAATCACATCCCTGCTTAGCCTGAGCTCTGCCAATTCCCACCAGTTACCGAGGCTGTTTTTTTTTATTGCAGAATCCAGTAGAACTGGATTGAAACCAATACTCTTATTTTCCCAGCGAGAATCTGACTGATATTCTAAAATCTCTTAAATTTTCTAGTTTCTAATCTAAAAGCCATCAGGAAGACCAGATGTAATCTGATGGGCTAGATTTTAAAGATATTTTGGACCCTAATAATTTCTGCTGCCTTCAGTTAAGATTCCTGAGGCAATAATAATAATAATATAAGTTGTAAAAATATGTCCCTTATTCATCATGGTTTTACGTCAGGAGTTTACTGCTCTAATCATTAACTAGCCTGCTGCATTATCTATGAAAATTGATCTGCAATATTTATGAAATGTGACCTTTGTTAATTCAATGTTACAAAGTGTTGGATTCATTCTGTTTGCAAGTGGAACAGATTTCCAAACCACTCTGCAATTAGTATGGTTTGATCTAACCAGCCTACCTCTGCATGGGGTAGCCTTCTACTGAAACAGCAGGATGGCTGTCAGAAATGAAATGTATTTTCCATACGGCTGAAAGTAAGGCTGTAACACCTGCCTGCGCTACATCATCTTTGGCAAAGGCAATTGCTGAACGAATATTCCCAATAAAGGAAAACATTAACCAGACTTAGAAAGCTTTTTGTTATAAGAAATACTACAATTTTTTCTTAAAAATGTACATGGGTAAAAATGTTCGCTATGTATAATATCATAAGGGGAAACCAAGAGGAAACAGGACAATCTCAGGCTGAAATATGGGCACTATTAGCCATTCCACAATAGATCCAGATAAAGCAATTGCAAGTGACAACTGTGGAGTCAAGAGGCTTTGCTACATGATTCACCGAATCACTCCAAAGGCCACCATTAGGAGGGGGTGGTAGGGTCCCTCCCTGCCTAAAAAGCCCATTTTCCTGATCCAGCTAATGCTACCATGAATTTCTGATTCTCGCAGCCATACAGGACAACCTGTACCACTTCAGTGTATGTGGTGTGTCAGAGGAACAAAGTTTCATTAGAGTGACAAATGTGCCGGACGAGCATCACGCAGTGATGCCATGTGGCACCATTCAGTAGCAGATCACCAGGAGTGCGCAGCATCCCTAGCATTCGTATGATGTTTTTTCATCCCCAGAGCTCTGTGTGGTCAGTGCCAGCACTCCATTTTCAACACAGGATAATGAATGCTCACTCTGACTGGGACTGTCACATGTGACATGCAATGTCGTGAACAAGCTGAGCATTTTCCTGTCCCTGTGTTAGTCCCCTGAGCTTGTCCACTACTGATAGAGAAAATCAGAGTGTGGTTTGACGAGCCAAGTTAAGCTCTGATGAAAACTCTATGTAGAATCGTAAAAGATACCCGTTTGGCCCCTTGTAAATTTGTTTTATTTTTCCTCTAGCGTGACATCCGACTGTGCTTTCCTTTGCAGGAAACCAACATCCTCTTGGATAAAGCAGTGACTGGAAAGCCACAGAGACACCACCTGCACGCTCCTCTCCCAGCATGGGAACAGAGAGGGAGGCTGGGGCAAAGCTGGGACAGGCCGTAGGTCCTCACCCAGGACAAATGGTTGCAGCCACCCCGCGGACAGCAAGGCTCTGCCAGACTCGCAGCCGCTCCAGTCCATGGGGCTTTCACAGGTCAAGGATTCTTCTTGGGAAAAAGGTGCTCAGGTCCTCACGACAGTCCTGCCTCTCAAACTGGTGTTTTAGCACAGTTTTCCTGCGTACGAAATGGAAACAATATTAACATACAGGATGTGAGTGGTTTGATGTGAAGGCAGCAACACAGACTGCAAGGAGAAAGTCCTGCCCATGCTCTGCTGCCAGAGTAAATCCTCCATGGTTCATGATTTGGTCCTAAAATTCAAAGCTGCCTGCAAGCCTAGCCAGCAGCACCTGATGAGCCTCCCCTCTCCCTCTGACCTTGATGATGTGCTGACCAAGGAGCTGTTAAGGAAACAAATGCGAGTTGCACCTGTGAATGACAAGGGTTTCTTGGCATCTGGATGAAAATTGTGGTGCTCATTCCCAGAACTCACCAGAATTGGGGAATCCTCCTTCCTCCACATCACTCTGCTGTCCCCCAAGGGAAAGCAAAAAATACAGAAATCTGAGCAAGGAAAGAGCAAGAGAGAAGCTAGAGACACACACAGGCTGTTGTGATATGGGAACCGGGGAAAAAACAGGCCCCGTAAGTACTGCTACCCTGAGCTACAGCATTGCCTGTGAGTGGCAGCGGGGAGAGGGGCCCTCCGACAGGCTCCGCTCGCCACTGGCCCACCCCACCCTGCAGGTGCATTTGTTCGGATGCCTTTCCCATTTCCCAAAACCGTTACCAAACACAGGAAAATCTGGAAGTGTTTAAATCACATGCTGTGAACCAACTGGCAAGAAGGTGAAACCAGGGAGAAGGGGAATGAGCAGTTGCTGTGATGGGATGAGCTCAGCCCCTCCAGGTGTCCCAGGAACACAAACACATGCCTTGCCAGCCACGGCAAAGGCACCGGGACAGGCAGTGACTGCGGCACTCAGAAGCAAGGCAGCAACAGCACGGGCACAGGCTGCCCTCCAGCTTCTTCCTGGGGCTCCATCGCACGCGTTTGTTGCAGTTGCACGTGCCTGCACTGGTGCACACTGGGTGAAGTCCTGGGGGGTCTGGTTATCCCTCACCTCTGAGTCAGGCACAGATCC
>NW_010120666.1:47919-48406 GCF_000699245.1 Pterocles gutturalis
GAGGGAGGCTGAGAGAGAAGTGGGCTGGGCAAAAACGTGTCTAGAAATCCCCAGGCTCCAGCTGGAGAGCAGTGCTAGAGTCAGGTTCCTCCCTGCTGAGCTGAGCAAGTTCCTCTCTGCAGCAACTCAACACAATGTTTTCTCTTTTCAGGATCATGGGTTGCTCCATCAGACAAAAGATTTTTCTGCTGTTGTGTCCTTCCTCAAAGATGAGACTCTATTCACCTTACGCTGCTGTCCTCTTCTAGCGAACACACATAAGAGTAAGTGTGCTGAGAGCACCCCTCATCTTCTTAACTTCTACACGATCCCAACATCCGTGGTGTGAAATCCCCATTCGGTTTCAGGTCTTCTTTGCCTTTTTTTTCAATGACTTCAGCATTTTTGAGCTTCTGAAGGTTTAGGAGTTTCTACTTTTTTGCATAATTAGGAAATTGAGAGCTGTGGTTTATCTGCTTGCTTCCTGCGAAACACAAAGGGCCTGAGA
>NW_010120666.1:48422-59319 GCF_000699245.1 Pterocles gutturalis
GGTGTGGGGGAGATATCTAGGCAGTGGGAGAGATAAGGCTCCCTTGAGAGTACAAGTGTAAGTTTGCAATATCATAAGGAGAGATTTTCCCTGGGTCCCAGTGGCGAAGACCTCAGCCACATTTTTCTGTGACTTCTGGAAAGCACCCCTCACACCCAAGGTGATGTGCTGCAGCTCGTTGTCACTGTAGCTCTCAGTCTGTGGTTCGATGGCCACGACCATCCCCTCCTGTCAATGGGTATTGTGGTCCTTGCTGAGCACCGTCTCTTCCTTGCCAATGTCAGTGACATTCAAACGTCCAACATTCAAACCCTTTCCTACATTGCAACGTCTGCCACAGAAGCGTTTTGTTGACTAGGAGGCATTTCAAACAGCTGTGACAAGGAAGGGGCATGGTGGGTGTGAAGGATGGTCTGTCCATGAAGATGCGGGCAGCACTGATGGAGAGCTTGGTGCTCCCCATCCAAGCTGCCCTTTCACATCCAGCCCCAGCCCTGTTGCCGGGCTGGGACCACCAAGCTGGGGAAACGGCAAGCAGGTGGAAGCCATGCCACGATTCAGCAGCGCTCATTTTTACAACCAGCTTTCCAGCTGCCAGAAGAAGGTGAAGTTCCTGTATGAAAATATTTTCAGTTGAATATATCATAAAAAGTAATAATAGATATTTCAAGATGTAAACAGTAGCTTTTTTCCTCTGGAAAAAAAAATAAACCACAGTTACAGCCTTTGCATGTTGTGTAGCTGTTTACTAACAAGTAAAAGAACTCTAGGGATCAAAAGTGGGGGAAAGAAACCGGATTAAAGGAAATGTGTTTTTTTTTTTAACCTAAAGTGTTCTCCATAAAACTATTATGCTGAGAGGATGACTAATGTAACCAGTGTGTGTTCTGAAGCGTGTCATGAACACTTTTTATGCTTTCTGAACACACAAAGAGAAACCCCGGGAGAGAATTAATTTACAAATCTGATTAAGCATAGTGCCTAAGTGGCAAAAAGCATCATACAATAAATAGTAGACTCCACAGGTAAGCAAAGCTTTAAAAAAATAAACCAAACACACTCCACAAAGAGCCCAGATGTGTGCATTTTGAGTCGTGTAATGTGTTTGATTAGATGTCAAAGGTACAGACAATGAAAGCAGACATCATGCTGAGATATTATTTCCAATCTCTTCTTCATTCAGCCATCATACTGCCTGTCTACGGTAAAGCATATATCTTAATTTGAGAAGCAAAGGCAAGCCTGTAAACAGGAATGAGTCACAAGATAGGGGCTTTCTACCTGATGTCAAGACAGAATTATGGTGTGGTCCTCAGCCAGTCACAGTGGAATAAGTTGGGGTGGACCAAGAACCTGCCATTTCCCAGGGGTTTTGTCCCCCACCAGGCATAATCTATTCCCCACTGTTGATCCACACAGTAGGACCAAAGCACCCCAGCACCAACTCTTTCCAATTGGGTGCAAGACCTGCACTGCCTTGCAGAAGGCCACGACAAGGTCCTGCCTCAGCCTCCTTTGGCACAGGTCCCAGCTACGCAAGTCTCAATAAAAGTTGCCTTTTGTAAGGGTTGTGTCAGCCTTCGTTCCTGCATATTTATAGAGCGGTTTATGATAGCATTTCAGAAGTGAGCAGTACTTGCTCAGCAATCAGAGTTTGCCTGCCTTCAGGGACATTCTGAGTTCACTGGAGTTTGGATGTTAATTACAATCCCTTATAGCTGGAGCTCAGAGGTGCCTTCAAACCCCAGATAGACGTTTATTAGAAGTTCAAGCTTGAAGTCTCATCAGTGCACCTCTGAATATTCCAGCTATCTTTTCAAACATGGGACTATACTTCTACTAATCTACTCACCCCCTAGGATAACTGCCAATATACATAACACTTTTAAACAACCCTCATCATTTCATTCAAAACCAGAGAGGTGACAGAGTGACTTGGCGTGACTTTGACTTTCCCATGTGAACGAGTGTGAGGTGAAATGCCCTGTCCCAATGCTGTCATGGCAGTTGTCTGATACAGTTCCACCTTCCACCATCCTTAGCACATCCGAATGGGAGGCAAAAGTGAAAATCCATCCCTGTGTTACACAGGTCCCAGTGAAGAGAAGGAAGACCATTTTGTGGTGAAAGCCCTGAACCGGACTTAAGGTATCCAAGTCATTACAGGTATAGTAATGAGATCTGGGGATTTCTCTGTGTTTCTACTTCCCTCTGTGCAGGGAATAACAACTTTCTCATACTTTTGTCTGTTTTCTCCATGTTGACTGTAAGGTCAACATTAAAAGAAAACTCTCTCACTGTGTGTAGCTCATCTAGACTAGTGGGACTTTGGTCTCCTTTAGATACCAAGAGACAAGCAACAACAAAGAAGAGGTGAAGAGCTGCCAGTGTCCTGATAAGTTAGGAGAAGGAGAATCCATAAAAAATGCCCTGAAACTTCTTTTCTGTAGGCTGGTAAAACATACGCTCCCTTACACAATGCAGACACTGTCAGCGGAGCAGGAAGTCGTGTCCTCGGCATCGAGTCTCTGTGCCGTAACTGCAGGGAGCCCAACACCTTGGACGTGGCTCAGGCGGAGGATCTGTGTCACACGAAAGGAGAGGAATGGAAACAGCGTGAAACCACCGGCAACAAAGGAAGGCGAACAAAAACAGGACAGACGGGATCAGAGACACAGAGCCAAGTACAAGGCAAAAAAATAGACTGTGGAAAGCTGGAAGGAAAACAAATAAACCAAGTACATTAAATTCTCCATCCCACCCCGCAGTTTCTTCCACCTCACTTGCACCTTGTTACTGAAATTTTCTCCTAATGCTAAAAGCAGTGCATCAACAGAAAGGACACGGCACCCCTCATGACGCTTGCATGGTAAACATCTGCCTGGGGATGAAGATTTCCATTTGTAATTTTTGCATTTTGTAGACACCACATTTAGCAGACACCACGTTTAGCAAACACAGTGCTGTGTGGGTCCCATAGGGCTGGGTGCTAACCACTATGTGCCACAGCATTTTTGATTCTGGTCCCCAAGCAGATAGAGCAGCCTAAGTGATTTTTTTTTTTTTTTTTCATGCGAGGTTGTTTTCAGCAAGTTTGTGCCTTTTGGAGGCCATGCCTTTTCCTCTCCATGCCATCACAGAAATGTTTTGGGGTTGCTAAGCAAAGATCTTCCCTTTGCTGGAATTCAGCACCACAAGCAAAGCACCAAAACCAGCACTCGGCTTAAAGGTTTAGCTAGGAAGTGCTACAGGGAAGCACCACATACGATGGTTGTTGGCCAGACCTACACAGACTCCCCTCTGCGATCCCTGAAAAAAGTACTCACTAAATCAATTCCATCCACACAGCAATGGTTAGTGTGTGCCAGCACTTATATACTCATCAGCATGATTGATTTCCCATTATCTAATTAATTACTGCAGATTTCACATTTTCACGTTACCTGCTTTGCCATTTGTTCAAGAACAGCAAACGTCCCATCACGACAAAGTGATGGCACTGAATTTGTCTTTGTCCTGTACCTTGCATTTTCCCCCAGATCGGTGCAAAACTCCAACCAGTCACCGGCAGGAGCAGTCCAGGAGGTCTCTGGGCACCCCAGCCCTTGCCCAAGGCTGGAGACAAACCTCTTGCAGGTTTCTCATGCTGGAGGTGCCAAGGGCTCCCCAGGTAACCCAGCCCTGTCAGAACATTTCACTGATATCCAACCTCTTTGCTGCAATTTAAATGCATTGCTTCTTCCTCTCTTGGATGCTGAAAGCTGATGATTTCCTGCTTGCACTAGCTTTTTTTTGAATAAGGAAGAGAGCTTGTTACAGTCATTCTGCCTGACTCTTCACTCGGTTTCCGTACTCATACCAATAAAAGACAGTGGGAAATTGCACTTTCTTTATGTGGAATAAGAGACTATGTAAGACAGTCTGAAATCAAGCATATAATTTTTTATTCTCAACCATATGTTACAGGTACAGTTCCTGTAAGTGCTCATTTAGCATTCAGTTTCATTTCTCCATAGGAGTAATTAGCTTGCAATGAGGAAAATAATTTAATTAGGCCCACAATTTATTAGAGCCTGGTGCATAGCCTATCAAAATAAAGGAGAAGATACAAATTGTTTTCAATATGTTTTGGGTCAGACCCAATACAAAGCAAATAGAGAGATAAGACAGCATCTGCTGAGCGTTCGCCTGCCAAGCTTTTGTGTTGATCTCTAATTTTAGGTCCTGCAGGTAATTGTCCAGGTTATTTGCCACCTGGGCTGTTTTGATCTTCTCTCAAATATATATATTGATGGATGAGCTCTCTTATCTCTGCCACAATAATACTGGCCCAACTACACTAGCAGTACGAGGTTCAGGATCAATACTGATTCCTCCCTTATTCAGCTGAACAGCATTTTATTACCTAATTACTAATATCTATTAAGGGCCTGAACTGGCAAATCTAGACTAAGCAGTCTAAAATGTGTGAGTCAGACACGCTACAGAACTGCAGAGTATTATCATTACTGTACAAAATGGGATGTACCTACAATCATAGGTTCACTTGGATCCATCACGACTAACAGAAGTAAGTGATGGAATCCTATGGCTGGCAGTAGATTTGCATCAGCCACATTAGGCATTAATTTTTCCCTACTGGGAACAGAACTCAACAATTTGCTTACATACTTACTGCAGACCGATAAATACATTCTAGATATCCCTTTTTTTTTTGACAGACAAAAATATGCCCTCCCATATTTGTATACACATAGCTTGGCTCTTGCAGAATGGCTGTACGGAAAGTCACCAGGAGTCCACCTCTAATTTCCTTCTCATCTCAAAATCTGATTTACCCAGCTTACAACTCACTTGATTTTGGATGTCCAGGCACCCAGGTATCTCCATGGTTAAATTTGTAAATATAACTCTTTCTTGGTTCTTCATCTATAATGAATACTCTATAAACTAACGGCCACTAACTACTTTGTTGTTCTCCATAGGACACATTAACTAATTCTTTCTTACCTAGATGGATTTTCAGACCAAGGAGCAATACAAATTCATTGGAGCTTCCTCCTCTAAACTCAGCAGATGTGATTCACAGAGACACAGGAGGCTGGCACCTTGGGTAAGAAAATGGGTTTTTTTATGTTCAGAGGATAGATGCCATTAAGACTGTGTTACCACTGACTGATTCATAAAGCCTGCAGTTGTCTCCCTGTTCTCTTCAAGTGGACATTCTGTTTGCCAAAGGCAGACTGGTTTCAGCTCCGTTTCCTGGCATGTGTGCACAGCCCTGCTCTGTTTCGCTCTCTGTCCTGGACTGCACCAGTGGCGCTAAGCACCAAGGCAGCTTAGACGACGATCGCAGTGAAGTAGAATATGATTTTACTGCTATATGATGAGCTTATATAAAAGCTACCTAACAAGAAGGCCTGACTGAAAATTTTATCAAACAAAGGAAAAATGTTTCATTTATCAGCTCGTTCAAGCAGTAACCTCACGCAGATACCCATGGCCCCCAAAAGCACTCTAACACAAAGTGGGTCTGAGTCACGGTTTCTTCAAAGCTGCTTTGCACTGCACCAGTCTATATATTTTGTGGAAGCTTAATGTAATACAAATGTATATAAAGCCTTTTTCCTACTGCAAGGGAATGTTATAAGGACATCTGAAATCAAATCCTTCCTCTGCAGTATTGTAATGCTGAACATGCTGGACTGGGGATGGGGACACTTAGTCATCCTCCCAGCTCTTCCCTGGCCTTTGCTGAGTGACACTCACCAGTTGTTTCACCTATGCCTCATTTCTTTTTTGTCTTTTAAATGAAAGCAGTGACACCACTGCCTTTTGTAAAGTGCTTTGAGTGTGGCAGCATCAGTGAAGACTTTTAGGACAATGCTATCCAAAACTGTCAGACGTGGTTTAGGTGAAACAGAGTTGAGGCAGAGCAGGATGATGGAGTAAATCAGCGTCTCTCAAGCTTTTCAATCTATGGCTCACTTCAATCATTTAGGAATAATTTCATGCCTGATCACAGAAATGGCTGCAGGGCCTGGCGGCAGGGTACTGCATGTCTTGCTGGCTGGGGAGTGTTGGCAGAGAGGGCCATTCGAGGTCCCTGCAGCCAAACTCTCAAGGACGCTAAGGTACAAATGTTGTCTTTCATAGTACAGCGATTAACAAGAAATGAATGTTACAAAGGACTGGCATTTGGTTTGAAGTACTATTTTTTTCAGACCTGACTTCCAATATGTCTGTTCCATAGCATTTCATAAACCCTCACTAAATCCCAAACACAACCAGGGGAAATTAAATTGCTTTGGGAAAGCCAGTGATTCAAACAGTGCAAGGAACAACTGGTCAAGAGCAGGCAGCAAGCTGGGCTAGCCAGCATCATGTCAAGAGCCCACCAACCCAAATGTGTGGGAGTCACTCAGGTCCATAGGACCCCACAGGATCTATACTGTTTACTTGTCATGGTCCTCGGACCAAGCTACTCTCCGAGCCTATGCCTTGGTTCAGTTCAAGGGGTACAACAGGTCAAGGACCAACCCAGAAGGCACATCGGATAAGATTGCACAGACATGACTCCTCCACACTGCACAGTCCCCTAACGTTGCAGCAGCAACTCATTAACCCCCACACTCGACGTACTGTCATGTCACATAACCCCAGCTCTAAGCTCTGATGGGCTGCCACACATCTTCAGGCACTTTGAACTTAAAAAACCCACCTCAAACTAAAAGCAAACCACACATAAAACAAAGCAATGACTAAAAGCCACACGTGCACCAGCAGCAGCCCAGAGGAGATGCAGGGCCAAGTGGCTGCAGTGATATCAGGGATGGAGAATGGTCTTTGGCCCTGCTTTACTTGGCAGGGTAGATAAATAATTGTCCTTGGGCACTGACAAATTGTTACTTCTGAAACTTTGTTCTATTAACTTTCAGGTGGTTTGGTTTCTACATCTAGGAAACAGAATTAATGATGTGAATCACAGGTGAGATGAGAAATTAAATGGGATTTGAGATGCTGAGAAAGGAAGCTGAAACTTGACAGTGCCAGCTCTGAGCGCAGATCCCCTCCTGTGTGGGAAGACAACTCACTCTTTGCTAATCATCAAGCCTTGCAACACCTAGGGAAACCGGGGGATGGACTCCAAGGCACAGTGAAGGAGTTGATTTCTGGACATAAGGATAAGACACACTAAGGAATTTTAAAAGATGGAAAGAGAAACATGCAGTGGTTGCAATGAGCCAAATCTGAAAAGCATGGAAGGCCTAATTATTTATTTAAGGCCGTATGTGGGGAATAGTGAATGAAGTTGCTTTAACTATCGATCCTCGACTTCAGAGCTCTGCTCCTCATCACAGCTCAGAGCAGTCAGCAGTTCTGATGTCACTGATCCCACAAGACATGCCACAGGACGACTTTTGGAAAAGAAAGGCACTATAACATTTAAAAAAGTAAATACTACCACTCCAATCACAAAGTGCAGGCAGTGAAGAAACCGCAAACAGTCCAGGTTTTGGGGTGTGGCTGCTGATGGCTCTCCCTTCTGCTTCTAAATATAAAGTTTTTCAAACTTCACCATGAAGTGACAGCTATCCCTTATCACTAAAGGCCAGCTGTTTCTTTAGCACTCAGCTGTTCCTGCTGCTCGTAGAAATGGAAAAAAAGCTATTTAGAGACGCAAATCTGCAAAGCATTTGAGCACATGTATATTTTAGAGCCTGTCCTTCAGTTCTTAAAGTAATTCGGTTGATCTTCTTTGACACCCATTTTACACCTCTGCACCCATGCTGACACCACCAAAGCTAGTCCTGGTTCACTGGCACAAACAAAAACAGATCCAGAATGATTCACTCTAGGTATTTTAAAAGTTTTTATGGTGCCTCCTGAGAAGGACTCAGTTGAATTCATTCTAGGAGAAATAATCTTGGTAAAACTACTCGACACTCTCTAACAGATTGTTGCACATTGTACAGAAAGCTGCTTTGATGCAACTACATGTAAACGTGTGTCAGCGCTTGTTTGGTATGAGCCAAGCCATACACTGTCCTTCCTACATGTATGTGAATTTACGCCAGATTTCATCAGCAGGGGCTCTGTGCATGTGTGTGTGGGGTGTGTGTGGTTACACACACACTCACAGTTCAAACAGACTATTACAGTTTATGAGTCCTGACGCTGAGAGCCACCATGACCAGAAATCTGCCACTTTTTGCAACTGCACTGGTCTATATTTTGCAGTCCTTAATAGCACTGCACGACGCTTACGCACATAGTCCAGCTGGCTCCAGTGGCCCCTCTCTTCCCAAAGCACCCCTTCCACGTAGGCAAGGGTGCAAGCACAGGGTGCTGGAAAGTGACAGTGTCAGTGTAAAACTGGGCTTGAATGCCTTAAAACAACGGTCTTCAAAATACTTCTGTCCACATCTAAAAGCAGAAAGCAATCATGTTGAGTCTGGCAGGTTTTACCCCAGGAGTGGTTAGAGGGGCTGGATTCAGGCCCCAGGGAGCGCAGGGGAGGATGAGGGCGGCTTCAGTTCAGCTGTCAGATCAGACTGAGTGCCGAGGAGTGCCTGGAGAAGGCAGTGCCTGGTGGGGTGAGCGGCATGGGCTCTCCTGTGCAATGTCAGGCTTGTGGGGACTGCTGTGTTTCTTTAGGCAAATGGCGTGTTCACAGTGTGGTGAGGAGGAGCAGCCAAGCTTCAGGCCTTCACAGCCTCAGTAAATCCATACCTGATTCCTGGCCTTTCCCAGCATACCCCACTTTCATCCAGGTGCATTTATATACCTAGAACGTTCATCTTCCTTTCTGGACATACGACTGATTCCACAGTGCACATACAAAACAGTTTAAGATTCATTTAGACACATACACAAAGAAATACAAGTGCTCTGAAAATATGAGGTACTGCTAGATTGCTGTGGCTACAGTAGAGAAAAACGGTGCCTTATCTACACGTCTTTGCATTTTCTTTACTACATGCCATACACACGTGGTCAAGCAAAGGGAAGTTTCTTTCCTGTGTGGACAACACAGACCTATGCATATATGGTTTCATGCGATTTCGTAACAGAAAGCAACGTCAAATAGTGTCTAAACCTACTTCCAGTTAAGTCAACAGCAAAACTGCTGTAAATTTCAATGGGTTTACAGTGAAAATAATACTGTCTCACGCAGCAGAATTTCAGCAGTTCAAGGAGCAAGTGGAAAATGTTACATCGATTTTTTTTTTACCGTTGCAATCTATGCACCAAATTCTCTTCTGCCTTGTAATTCATGGAGTCACTTTTTTTTTTCCAAGCAGATATAAAATTCTCTTAAATTACAATCACAATGCCACTTTCTTCACAGCCTTGTATTTTGTCTTATTCCCATTGCCTGGACCAAATGGCAGCAAAATGTGATCCCTGTTTCAGCAATGCTCAAGAGCCACATTACACTTGTGTATCTGAGGCAACAAGATACAGGCTAATAAATTATCATGTGTAAAGTATGTGTAGTTTTACCATAATCCTGTAAAAAAGAGTAAAGCATAATCCTTATTTTAATCTGAATTGCTATTATCCTCTTAAAAGGAAACTGTAGCTGACATCTTTTGCCAAGGAATAAACACACAGGACAATGTTCTGCAGCCCTCCTATATGCTGAATAGCTCTCACTCAAATAGTTCAATTAAAATCAATGGGACCACTTGTCTGTGTAAGTGCTATTCTGCAGAAGGACTGATTACAGGCTTCAGCACTTTTGGCCTGAAGATGTACCAATGTGTGATCACAGCACAGCTTAAAAATCTGCCTATTTTAAAACTACTTGCTTATGTTAAAACCAACCAGTTTTAGGCAACAGCTGTGCAGCAGCTATCTGAGATAAAGATGCAAAGTTAGCAGCACAAATAGGATGGTGTGGACAGGAAAGGTGCTGAGCTCCTTCCTGTTCAGCCTGTACGCCAGGAGCTGGGCTATTCTTGTAGATGGCTTCTGTGTACCCAGATGACGAAAGGCAGCTGAATATGCTGGCAAGGGTTGGAAAGCTGGCAGTAACTCCGGCTGCATTTCTGAGAGCTTTCCACTGTTTCTTTTTTCAGCAGGTTAGACTATTGTGTAGAGTTTAGCAATTCCTTTAAATCTCTGTGCCTGTTTGTACAGTACTGTTCTCTTCCTCTCTTGGCTGTGTGCTGTAAGGGGTCATGGATGTATGTGCCAAACACATTTTTACAGTATCTCAGGCGTCCCATTTGTATAGTCTAATTCCAATTAATTTCTTGCCATACTTTCCACTACAAGAGAAGACTTTTCATGTGGTTGCAGTCATATGCCAACACTCTTCTGACTTATAGGCCTGATGGTAAGAAGAAACAGAATTGAAATCTGCTTGAAATGTCAGCGAGCTTTAGGAAGCCCCTCAAGCACAGGTGGTGGTGAGATATCCCACAGTGGGCTCACCAAGAGCCCCTTTCTTGTGTAAGATGCACCAAGGGCCCAGCCCAATTGCCAGGTGAGCCCGCAAGGCTTTCCCTTTGCTGACACCTGGGGAGGAGGTTGGATTTTTGCCCTCGACACCTGCCAAGCTCCCTGGACACTGTCATGTGGAGGCGTCTCCTCACGGCCTGCTGCCCTGCCTCCCTTACGGGGGTCTCTGGGGCTACCAAGGGACCCCGACCTCCCTTCCCTCCCCAAGGCCTGGAACGAGCAGCGTGCTCACATTTACAGGGAACAATAATGCTTTTTGTGTGAGAACTGTCCGACGGCTGAGGGGCCAACGGCTGGCAAAGCCCAAGGCCCCTTCCACCGCAGCCCTCAGCAGCGAGCCTGCGGCGCGGCGGTCACACAAACGCTCCGCGAACCCGCACCACCCCGCTCCCGCTTCCCCTCCGCCGGCTCCTTTTCCGGCGGAGTC
>NW_010120667.1:0-7785 GCF_000699245.1 Pterocles gutturalis
CTGTGATTCTGTGATTCTGTGATTTTATGCAGTGTCTCTCACACAAAATGTAATGAACATTGTTTGCATTGAAAGGTCCCTAACACATTCCCCCTACTACCTGTAACTGATAAGTGAGACCTTCAGTATGAAACCAAAAATAGCACAGCTTATATGTAATTTGTATTTTCAGCTACCATAGGAAGAATTGTCGAATCATCCATAACAGGAGAAGAAATGTCGCTATTTTAAACAAATCTTTCTTCACCTTTCCTTGATTGTTAATGATGACTAGGACATGACTAGAAAATAAGGTTCTGTGGTATAACATTATGAGACAGATTTGAACTCTGGCCAGAAGCAAAACACAATCCAACTGCTCGCTCACCCTCCCTCCTACTGGGGATGGGGAAGAAAATTATAGGGGAGAAAGGAAAAGAGGCTCATGGGTTGAGATAAGAACAATTTTATAACTAAACTACAATAATATTGAAAATAGTAATGGTAAGAATTGTAATGATAACAACAATAAAAATAGTTGTAATATTTCCAAATATACAAATGATCGATACACATTGCAACTGATGACCAAGGCTCAGCTCACTCTTGACTAATGGATCATTAGCAGAGCAGGAGCAGGGACAGTCCCAAAACTGCAATCCTGGAGAAGAGATAAGAGCCCAAGTGTCTGAGAGACTGAGAGCTGACTGAGAGCACAAGATAATCCTGAGAGAGGGGTGACCCGGAGAGAGAGAGGTGTCCCTGAGAGAGAGAACTTCCAGACAGATCCTCATCTATATATTGGGCATGATGTGCATGATATGGAATATACCATTGACCAATTTGGGTCTCAGTCCTAAACCTAAGGTCGAATCCTAGGCTAGTAATTGGGGCTGTGCTGCCTCCCAGCTTCTCCTGCACCTGAAGACACTGGCACAGCAGAGAAGCTGAAAAGTCCTTGACTGCTTTGGCAACAACTATTAACATCAGTATGTTATCAGCCCTCTTTTCTGCACAAATCCAAAACATGGCCTCTTACTAGCTGTTATGAAGAAAGTTAACTCTGTCCCAGCTGAAACCTGGACACATGATAACTATGCAGCAGGTGACAGTGAGACATGTATAGTCCACATCATCTGAGAGTACACAGTTGGGAAATGCTTAAAATTCACTGGATGTCCTCTGGTTCTGCCTTCCTCAGTAAGTTGTGGGATACAGTGGAAGCAGAGAGTCTATTTTCAGTTGCAAGTTGTAACACAGTTTGTGATGCATTAAAGCAATGATCCATGAATCTGCTGC
This sequence comes from Pterocles gutturalis, assembly GCF_000699245.1. NCBI lineage: Eukaryota > Metazoa > Chordata > Aves > Pterocliformes > Pteroclidae > Pterocles > Pterocles gutturalis. Next base: position 1,279 of record NW_010120667.1, read on the forward strand.
CCTTGATAGTGGTTCCAAAACAATACCTGCTGTGCAGCATGATGGGAAAGCTTCACAGTGCATTTCATTGATAGTGGAGTAACAATGAACTTTGATATCTATTGTGCATGTTATACTATTCATTCACGTGTTCTCGCTGTGTTGTTTTTTTAGTGGATTTGTAATCGTATGCGTTGCTGTGAAATTTAATCAGCATGACAAGCAGATCTGGTTTGTTTTTGTTTTTGTTTTTTCTCCTCCAGGATAATCCCTTCAGCTTGTATTTCCAGACTTTTTATCCCACCTTCAGAGGTTCATATTCAAGGTTCTGGGCAACAGTGTCTGGATAGCTGTGCTTTTAATAAGTCTGTCAGAGCCACTCTGCAATCAGGCTGAGACATACCTATTGATCAGTTGGTCTTTCCTCCCTTCAGGAAGCTTGCCACTTAGTCTTTTCACTATGTGCATTACCATGTACATGCATAAAATAACTTAGTGTGTGCTAAAGATGATAAGATTATTCTGTTAGTCATTCCTCCTGATGCTTCTAGCAGTGTGCAAACCCCCTGTTCTGCACACTGAATATTCCAAGCAGCACAGTTATCACACACCTAAAATATTGTTGTTGTGGCAGCTATTCTGCTTTCTGGACTAAATGGTTGCATTTAAACTAGACTTGATATTCATCAGTTATATAAACTGCTATTTGTGCATTATCTCTTCAGGATTTTTTGTTTTTGTTAGTGTTCTTTCGGTGTGTATAATTTCAAGATGTATTGCAAAGACTTGATCTGATGCACAAAAATTCAATCTGGCTCATTTTAGTGACCGAGTGGGAAGGCTCTCTACATTACAGAAAATAAACATCCTAACCACAGCTGGTGTCTTATTAATTATCTCATCCTCAGCTCTCTTACAGTTTTTATTCCCTTACCTATCTCTGCAGTCAAGTGCAGACTTTTGACTAGAACAAAAAGATAACAAGCATGTCTATTCTAACTCTGCTCAAATGAGAGAAGACAGCATCTTCCAATTCCTGCAGCAATCAGAAAGGTTTTTTTGGAGACAGGAATGTTTCTTATTGGTATTTCTTCATTTCTGAATGATAGGTCATATCTATTGCTGACATGAAGCTGTTCTTTCGAAAGGATGCCTTCACTTGGCCCTTTGCCAGTGACTCTTTGTTCTCTTGGTTAACACCAGAGAAAGTATCAGTATCATCTCACTTCTTTCATCCTGTCCCTCTGAGTAACTTGGCTGACGTTTCAGAACTTTCACTGCTTGGGTGATTAAGACCTATCATACTGGATATAGCCAAATTTCCTTATGTGATTTCCTTTTCTTTTATTATGCATCACAGGGAGTTTTGTTCCAGTCTAGTAGTCTATCGCAATAAGCTGGAAAGTGAGACTGAGTCTGATGAAATGCAGAGGACAAAATTAAAATGCATTAAAAACTTTGATGACAAAAGTACAGGAAAGTTATAGATACCAATGTCCAAAGCGCTATAAAATGCAGGCAGTACTGATACATCTTTGAGGTTACAACGCTCACATCCTCCCATAAATATCAGAAATGCTTGATACTTTTTTCGTGTGCTACCTGCACAAAGTTGTTTCAGAGTACCTGCAAAGCCCTGTGAAGGATCAGGATTGGGAGAAGGTTACCAAAATCTACCTCATCATAGCATTCAAGGCTTGTCCCATTTGTTTACTTTGGTGGGATTTTAACCAGACTTCTAAAACAGAAAAACGTAAGAATAGGATTATCTACATCCCAACACCAAGAATTCTAAATTCACCAGATGTTCCTTCCTAAGCCAAGAAAAATGAGTGTGGCTTAAAAGCTTGAAGCTACTCTCAAAACAAACCAAATGAAAACAAAAAATTTAACTGCCATCAAACAATTGGTTAAAAAAGTACCTCTAACAAGGCATTTGAGCTCCTGTTATAGTGTTCTGTTTTTTGGGGGCCAAAGTGTACACTGAGGCTGCATTTTTAAGCTTATTTTCACAGATACTGGAACTTTGCAAATGAAATGTGTCTTTCATAATTACCTAGCTAGAACAGACTAATGAAAGTGATAAATACTCTGACATTTAAAACTGTATATCTGGTAGCGTGAAGAGCCAGAGATATAAAAACTTTAACTAAACAAAGAAGAACTGCAAAGGAACAGTCTGAGAAATAACCCTTCAAAACAATTTAATGTGAAATCAGTTTCTTCAAATAATGAGCATTTTGTCTTCTGAGGTACAAAAAATGCTTATTTATATATATTTTCAGGAGAATTAAAAAGTCAACAGTTTTGAAACCATGGACAAAGACTCAGGTCTTTTGTCTGATATATGTATGTATGTTCACAAAATATAACTTCATTTTAGTTATGTGATGCTGGTAAGAGATTTGGTGGAAATTGTAGCATGAAGAAATAAAATTAGGCAGTGTTGCCCAGTGAGTATAATAACACCATGATATAAAAGGAGGCTTTAGAAGTCTTGTGTTTACCGTTACTTTATACTCTCAAAGACTGATTAAGCAACACTTTTGTTTATTTTTTTCTGCTCTTTCTTCCTGACTCTGATCAGCACTAACAAACTGCTTTGCATGGAAGAAGTTATTCTACCTCCACCAGCATATATTTCTTTGAAAAAAATACAACCCTTCCAGACTAATGTCTGATTAAACTGTTTATAGTATTCTGGGTTTTTAATCACCTCAAAGCTCTTGAGTTTTTCAGGAAAATAAATGATATGCTTATTGTCTTACTGCAACAGTTCAGATATGCAGGAATGAAAGGGAATAGATCCAATGCAAGGATATTTTGCTTTAAAAAAAAAAAAAAAAAAAAAAAGTCATTTCACCGTTCTTTTTCTCCTGATCTGGTGAAGATTTCTTGACTTTTTAGAACTGTGAAGTGTCCTCAATTCATATTAATTTCATCTGGTGTTTTCATCATCTCAAGAAAGCATGGCAACATGGCAGTTACTTCCATAAGATAAGAGTCCAAGCATCGTACAGTCCAAGACACAACTGAGAGAGAGAGGGAGGACTCAGAAATAGAACTTGTGGATACATACTCATCTATATACTAGGTATGGCATGCATAGTATGGAATATACCATTGGCCAACTGGAGTCTAAATCCTAAATCTAAGGTCAAATCCTAAACCTGCAGTTGTAGGTTGTGCTGCCTCCCAGCTTCTCCTGCACCTGCAGACAATGGCACAGCAGAGATGCTGAAAAGTCCTTGCCTGTTCTGGCAGCAACTATAAACACTAGTATGTTATCAATCTTCTTCTCAACATGAATTGAAAATGTAGCTTCTTACTACTATGAAGAAAGTTAACTCTGTCCCAGCCAGAACCAGGACACTGTTTTTTTCCTAACCCCCCTAAAAGCCTGGCTACTACTCCTTTTTTTCTTTCCTCTATTTTTTCAAGATAGAAAAAAAAAGACATTGAAAAATGCAAGATTTTTTTTCTCAGAAAAAGGGAAAAAATATTAGTATTCTGATAACTCTGCCGGTTCTGACAGTACTGTTTATCTGTCCATTCTTATAGCCCATCACAATATCATTAATGGACATCAGGGTACAGTTGCTCGGAACCACTATTCTTTCTTGAAGCATTTCAAGAAGCATGTTTAAAATCTATATCAAAGTATCAGTTACTAGGGTTTTTTTTAAACTTTAAAGTACCGGGAAGACATTGCAAGTAATAATTTTAATATATAAAAAGAAGTAAATTAAAATGAATTTAAACAATCAAAATCTGATATCACACATCTCTGAAACAAAATCAATAGAATCATTACTTACCATGCTTTGGGGGAAAATCTGGGGAGAAGAGACATTATGATTATTTTTACTCTTTGGATAAAATTGAGTTTCCAGTTGTTCCACTTTACACTTGTAAAGGTTTTGTTTGTTTAACTATCTACAGGAAAAAAATCTTTATTCTTCAAAACACACTATTGTAAATAGCTTAGCACACCGAACTCAATAATTCAAGATAAAAAGGATCTTTGTGTGTGCATGTCTGTCTGTGTGTGTGTGGCCCTTTAGGGCCAAATTTCAAACAACTGTGTAGAAACTGTGATAATTTATATTCTAGGTACTTGTGAAGAGCTCTGTTGCATACTGTAAGATCTGAAGGATAAGGTGAAAAGGAAGGTGAAAAATAGAAAGCTTTTCAAACCAATTTCTCTTTTGCTGGTGTGGATGATTTCAAATTGTACTAGTGGGTACTTCTCAAAGTTTTCTATAGTAAAAAAAGTAATAATTTGGTCTTCAAAAAGCAAGAGCTTAGAATTTCTCCCAGCTCTGGTCAGAGAAGTTCGTGGCTAAAGCCTAATTCTGTGCATTGAGATTATTGAGATTACACTAATGTATATGATAAACTCTAATTGTTAGTTCCTTACCTGATATTGTTTTTGTTAGCTGCCGGTCCGTATGCATTTTACCTTTTATCATTATCATTTTGTCTTCCGTATTACATGAAGGAATCACAACTATTCAGATTTGTTTTAGATGAATATTTGTTTTTTAATTTTAATGTAATTTATTTAATCTCTGTCCACATTTACTTTAAAGTGGTGACTGTTGGCAGATCCTCAAAAGGCAGACCCTATGATTAATATAAAATCTGTTTTCTTGATTTTATTCTGAGTTCAGAGATTAACAGAATTCACAGTTTGATAGCTAGATTCTGTGTGCAACCCATATGACTAACAGTGGTTAATATTACAGCATGGCATGCTCCCAGACTCCATTCAGGAGCTCTACACCAGTTGCATTTGAAAATTAAATATCTCCAAGATATATCCTGTAAAAAGTGCAGAACTAATTTTAAATATTGACTGCTAATTTAATTATGATGCACTTTAAAGCATGCCTATGCCCGTCTTTGGGTGGAATTTACTGTGAAACACAAATCTCTTCTGAGGCTGTCTCTTTAAACTTCTCAACATTTTTTATTAAGTGAATTTTAGGAAAAGCACCAAAAAGAAGGGTGAGGGATGTAAGAGGGTCATTACCTATTACAGTATCTATGAAGACATTGTAAACTCCATTGAGTGTCTTGCATAAAGCAGATTTATTATGAATGTTGACCATTTTTAACTTAGTGAATCATTCAGTTGTTCAATGAATCGTTCAAATAATGAAGGCAAAAAAGGTCTTTATTATTTGCATAGTACCACAGATACATTTGCCTAGTGAAGTTGCTGGTTTGAAATGTATATTTTCTCATTGTATAATGCACTACTATTTGTGATTTAAACATGCACCCCATCATGCTAAACTTCATGAAACATCTTTTGATGTTTCAGTTGCTTTTATGAATACTCAACAGTCATCCTAATATTTAAAAATAATGAATACTATGAAGGTAAAAATTACAGTAAACAAAGCTTAGGGCATTTATTCAAGTGAAAAACAAACAAACAAACAAACAAACAAACAACAAACAAACCCCAAAACACCAATATACCAATCCAAAATACCAATCATATTCCTGGAGCCGGGCACTCATAGTACTCATGGTGAAGTCTTCGATATTCATCATTGCTAATGAGTGATGATATGATAGTGGTGCACTCTGTAGAACCTTGAGCCACATGGGCCGTGTGCACCGGACTTCATCTGGTTCTTCGGATGTCTGTGGGTTGGTCAGGTCATAATAGATCAGCTCCCGCACAGCCAATTCCCTCAGGTGCTGGATACTACTCTCCATGTTGACTCACTTGCCTGGTTTCCATATTATATCTTCTTTGTAGCAATACTTTTTCAGTGCAGCCTTTAGGAGCCTTTTCCAGAGGCTGCAAGCCGGTTGCTCTTTTTTAACTCCTTTGCTGATTACTTTGTCCCCAGCAAGCTTTCCCAGCTGTCCAGCTTCTCCACTCTCTAGATCCAGGCTACTGGCTCAATTATCCCAACATCTGAGCATCCAGGTGAGAAAGGGCTCATATTTCTCATGGCCATAATCTTCTTTAATGTCTCACAGCTCATGCCTGGATAGAGATTGGATGGTTACTGTCTCATCTACGATCTCCCTTTTTCCCCCATGTTCATGATGGCCCTGCTCTGGAGGGGCCCACCTCCTCGCTATCTGCATCATAGGTCTCTTCTTCTCTCATAGGAGGAACTTCTTCCTCCTTTTCTACAAGTATTGTTTTTTGTGTTTTCTTCTTCTGTACGGGGCCCGTGACTAAAGACTCTGGGATGCTGCTTGATGAAGTTTGAATAGAGGTGATTGTAGTAGCTGTACTTGGTCCTGGAGTTAAGAGTCACTACTACAGGGTGTACGCACTCTCGGGCGAGGGGTGGCGTGGTGGAGCTGAGCAGAGAGTAGTCGGAATCGGTGCCATGCTGGGAGTAGACACTGTGTGTGTGTCTGGACTGCAACTGTTGAGGCTGAAGGCACAGGAGTTGAAGCTGTTGGAATGGGAGTCACTGCAGTGGGCGTTGCAGTTGAAGACACCATAGTGGATGCCAGGACCGGAGGTACCAGGGCTGAAGTTGTAGCTGC
>NW_010120667.1:7849-9980 GCF_000699245.1 Pterocles gutturalis
TGTGTGGAGGGCGCTGGAACTGGAGGTTGTGTGGAGGGCACTGGGGTTTGTGTGGTCATAGCTGTAGCCTCTATGGAAGTTTCGGTAGCTACACTCTGTGTTGATGTAGCAGATGCCAGGGCTTCAGTGGCCATGGTTTGTGTGGCTGTAGAGGACACCAAGGGTGGAGTCACCACAGTGTCTGCTGCAGTGGTTGGTGTTTCTACAATATCAGCTGGGGGAGTGGTGGTGACAGCTGGGTCATTGCTGGGAATGCATCAAGTGAGTTGTCTGTTAACCTTAACAATATATACGCATTGACATACATTCAAGAGGCCTTGGAACAGTATGACAATTAAACTGCTGATCCTAATATTCCAAGGGCAGTCAGAATCGTGTAAAACCATCGAAAGTGGTCTAGAAGAGAAGGGGACAGTACAGGGCGACGTCCCTCTCATGAATTGACTCTTGAAGGGACACTGGCTGCATGTGCATGTGCAGCCAGTGTAATTGTCAACCCTGTCGGCCAGGTGGCTCTCAGAGTGCAGAGATGAGGCTGCAATGTCAATTGGCTTGATGCCAATGTCAACCATTGTAGAAACAAGATTAAGCCTGATAGCATTTCCATTTTACCCAAAGCAAAAAAACAAATGTGCGACAAAGCAACCCTCTTCATCAGCAGCGTCATAACCTCTCCCCAGCTCACACAGATGACCAGCAGCCCATAAATACTGATAAATAGTATAAGCGGCAAGTACCACAGTGTTTCCCACAGCAGCATTTCAGGGAACGTAATGAATGCTTATTGGAAGTATGCTTTACTACACCCTGTTCAAGTCGTTGTCTCAACTGCTCGAGCCCCACGTTGGGAGCCAAAAAAGAAATGTGATGGGTTTGCCCTCGGCTGGGGGCCAAACCACACAGCCTCTCACCCAATCCCCAAATCCCCCTTCTGCTCCCCCTGGCCCAAGGATAGGCAAGAGAATTAAAGGGGTAAAGGCAAAAAAGGACTCATGGGTTTAGATAAGAACAACTTAATAACTAAATTACAATAATACTGAAAACAATACTGTGTATACAAATGAGTGATACACAGTAATACTGCCCCCCCCCGATGACCAAGGCGCAGCCTGTTCCTGGATAACGATCCCGGAGCATGGAGAGTCCTGAAACCGCACTCACAGAACGGAGATAACAGTCCGAGCATCACAGACCGAGAGCTGAGCGGGGTGGGGTGGCAGAAGGCCTGGGGAGAGCGACCGCCTGGAGTGAGATGACTCAGAGCGAAAAACAGGTTTTTGAACAAATTAGGCTTTTGAACAAAAGACAGGCTTTTGAACAAAAGAGATCTGGAACCAAAAAAGGCCGATCTTCTGGAGGGTCCTCACCTATATACGGGGCATGATGCGTATGTTATGGAATAGATTATTGGCCACTTTGGGTCTCAGTCCCAAACCTGAGATCAAATCCTAGGCTACTAACTGGGGCTGTGCTCCCTCCAGCTTCTCCTGTTTGTGGACAACCAGAGAAGCTGAAAGACCTTGGCAGCCGCATAAATATCACTTTTTAACAGCTTTCTTCTGAGCACAAATCCAAACCACAGCCTCTTGCTAGCTATTATGAAGAAAGTTAACTCTGTCTCAGCTTAACCTAGGACATCCTGCACCCCTCACTCCACATCATTCACGTTGTGCTCAGATCCCACTATTTTCCCTTAATCTATGGGAATTAATATGGAATCTAATCCCCTCCATAACTTTATTGAGTTCACTTAGTCCATGAATTTGGGCTCCATCTGTCATGGCAATCTTTCAAGGCAGGATAAAAATGATGCAGAGTCCATTCAGTTGGTAGAGCATGTTGTTGGACGCAGCAGATGGATGTTGTATAGTCTCTGTTGCATGCTGCATCTGGAACTTATACTTCTGGTGTATACGGCACAGTCCCCGGCGTCTGCAAGTTGAGCATGTCAATCTCAGGGAAGTTGCCAGACATCAGTTCTGATTCCGTTGAACCTGCGTGATTCTTAATTGAATACCTTTAGTATAGTATATAACAATCATAGCAACGATAATATGCAATGGCTGGGTTATGCAGAAGTTAATACTGTACAACTAAATTTTATCCGCCACTTTTAACCATCATCAAATTC
>NW_010120667.1:10354-10592 GCF_000699245.1 Pterocles gutturalis
AGTTTCTTTGGCCCAACTGACTATGAGACTGTTTCAGAAAAGAGTCACTTTTTTTTGACTCAGTTCTGTCTGGGGTGGCATGTTGCCACAAGACTTGCTTTTCAAGGCCCAGAATAGTATTCTGAGCAGTAGCATGGGGCACGGCATATGTTTCCAGCCATCCACTGGTTACTTCCACCATTGTGAGTACATAGTGTTTACCATGGCGAGTTTGTGGGAGTGTGACATAATCAATCTG
>NW_010120668.1:0-35120 GCF_000699245.1 Pterocles gutturalis
AACACTGCCAAGTCCACCATCATAGTGATGTTTACAGCCAAGTCTAGCCCACCCTTCACTTCTACCAGTATGCCTACTACCTGCCATTGAACTGGCTGTTGATTTATGCTGACTTGAAAGGAGAGATTTGATAGCTCAGCATTGGCCAAAGCAAAAACAAACAAATAAATATCAGTAAGCATGAAGATTGAAGACAGCATTTAAGATCAAGTATGTACCAAATGGCTTTAAAGTGTTAATTGCATTGTATACTTGGTCAAGCGTGAAGTTATCCCTACATAATCATTAAGTATATTTCAAGGATAGTAATCAAACAATGTACCAGGTGGGCCAAAAAAGCAAGCTACTGCCTCAGTCTTTGCAAACAAGGTTTGATGTGTATGTTGCATGGTAATCTCCAGATGCTGAGGCATATGTTGTCATTGAGTAACCATTTTTTAGAGGCGGGTTGGGTGGCTTTGTAGCTTCTCATAGAAGCTGAGAATTTCTGAATTAAATAGGTGTTTGTAATAAGCCTGTCAAGTAGTACTTCAGGAACTGGGTACCATTTGTTTCCATTGTAGGAAGTATTAAAAACAACCCAACACCACACACACACAAATACTAATCTTATCAGACCTTCACTGTCACCTGTATCACACATTGGATGTGAAGCTTCTAGGACTCTGCATAATTTGGGGAAGGCTATTCCGTCTTTCACTGTTCCATGTCTCTTTGCTGACAGCTTCCCCCATTATAACACTGCCTTTGATACTTCCAACTTGTAATTTACTGCACCTCACCTCAGCAGAAGCTGTTGTTCACTTCTATCATCACATCTGATTATTTTTTTTAAGAACCATATCATTCTACATTTTCTATTTTTTATGCCCATCCTATTCTTAGCAGGATCAGGCATTCAGTTATGGTATGCCCTAGGTAAATACACTAAATGATTGATCTGCTCCAAATATTCCTGGTTTTCACTAATCCAGGAGCCCACATGTTAGATCAGGACACTATTGTGCTTGGAGCTTTCTAAACAGAACAAAGACAATCCCTCATCAAATATTGTGGGCTAAGAATCACGAGCAACATGTGAACTACAAGCTTGAAACCCAGCACATCATTACTTAGGCAGTTTGATTTTTGATTTGGAGATAAGGGAAATTACTTTTTAGTAAATGCCTGAACTTAGACTGAAATGACATCTGGCTGCATCAGTTTCTGGATTGAAGGGTGCAAATGTATTGCTGACCCTGAAGGTAACTGCAGGTTTCTTCTGTGACCACCACCTGGATCATTTTAGCCTCTTCATGTCTCTGTTATCTCATCTGAAAAATGGGAATAATAATTCCTAGAAGTGCTGCCACATTTACTGTTTGTAACATCTGTTAGGACTCTGGAACGAAAGACTTTTTAGAAATGTAAAAAGTTACTTCTTATGGAATTAGTGTCAAGACAGTAATGCTTTGATTTAAGAACTCCCAGAGTCCCCAGTTATCTGCTGTAGGGGGTCAGAATATTTGGCAGCTACTGAAATGGTTTTCCATCTGCCCAGGTCTCTTTAGCATGTGTATTATTCAACTTCTCTCCTCTTGGATCTTTCTTCAGGCTGGACTGAAACACTCCTGCTCACAATGAGTAGTACCATACTCCATAAAAAGTCTCATTGATTTCAGAAGGGCTTTCACTGATCTGTTGTACTATTCATTGTTAAGTAAGGGAATAAATATCCCAGTCTGGCTCTGTACAGCAAAAGCAACAGAAACTGGAGGGTGGGGAGTGGGAATTACAGAGACAAGGAAACCTTTCATTTAGAAAAGATGTAAAGAAAACATGATTCATCTGAATGTCTTAACTCTAAAGAAAAGCTTTCACTGGCAAATGGTAGAATATAGTATAGAGGCTGGCATCTGTAGTAAAGCAGAATTTAGAAAGCTCATTCCAAATAAGAATATAAATTACTTGGCTGCTGTATCATAAATTTTACCCAAACACTGGGAATTCAACCTCAGTACAACTTTAACCACTAAAGAGTTCCAGGATTTAAAGGATACAGTGTTTCTGGGAGGGAGGCTGGGGTTTGTTTGGATTTCGTTGCGTTAATTTTTCAGTCATATTTTACAGGCAAATCTTGTAGAAGTTATGTAATACTAGCAGTACTGCTTCAGAGCTATTGAAAAAGTATGGTTTTAATCTTGTGGGCTTAAAGGCTAAATAAGGGCACAATAACACCTGAGTCAGAAGTATTTTATACCTGCAAATGTTTGTGTATCTGCTAGTCTACCTGCTGGCTTTCTGTCTCCCTGGTCATGCTGGGGTATGTTTGTGTGCCATGCCATCCAGCTGGCACTGCAGAGCAGCGGGATGCTGAACTGGGTGCATTATGCAGCGCTGGAGGTGTGGTTTCCCTCTCCATCTTGCTATCCAAACCAAAGGGAAGCATTTAATGATTCAAGTGGGGGAAGAATTATTCAGACTTACTTCACCAGTGCCTTGACCTTAAGGTAGTCATTCAGAGCTCTGCAAGGCCAGATGCAATTCTCCTTGCGCTTACAGTGGTAAGCAGTGCTTTACATCAAGCTGGCAGATGTAACTACAGTGCAGTGCACAGCAGTGGAAAAGGGCCCCATGTCTGCATATGCACTGTGCTTTCCATTTCAAGAGCCAGATATTTTTTTAAAAGAAAAAATGAAACTCAGTGTGCTATGCTGTTTTAGGCCAAAATACAGGTCATAGTGGGAAGCTGCATGCCATCCCCACACTGTCTTTCACAATCTGCCCTTCTTCCCCCACTCTACATAGAAAGAGCAAAAATGTTGCCGTTCACATCTGTTGGTGAGTGCTAATGCTAGTATGTGTCTTGATACTCCGGCAGCTACAGTGTCTGTGCGATGATGTGTATTGGGGGCAGGATGATTTGTCCCTGGTAAGCACCAAGGAAAGCTGTCCCAATGACTGACCTTGGTAAAACAGTGTTCAGTCACCTCTGTACCAGCTGCTGTCGAGTGCCCTATTAGAAGATACAGCAGAAGACTACTTGGAAATGTTTCTGGGCACAGTGTAGCTGCTGCCTTGCTTTGGCGCTGCACCATAGAGAAAACTGATAAGCCATGCTCTCTGGTCCCGCTACAGCACTCCTGCTGGATTTTCTGTGAGATGCATTTCAAGGTCTTGATTTTAGTGGGAGTTACAGATGCTCATTTCATCTGAAAACAAGACAACTTACTTAGATACACCCTTGGAAAAGCATTTGACCGATGTTTGCGGTTGCCTATTTCCTATTATTTCTACTGTGGAGCAGTGAAGAAAGTAAGTTGATGGAAGTTCAACAATCAAAATCTCATGCATGCTTTATTTCCATTGCTGCAGCACTCACAATCCCCAGTTAAAGCAGTCGTGTTTGTAATGGGGGCAGGGCTTTCCTTTTCAATATGTAAGCAAAAAGATGCTAATGAATTTTTAACAGTCTACCTCTGCCTACTCAGCTTTCATTTACAGCAGACTGTCTCATAAAAGGGGAGAATTAAAGCACCGGTAATTTTCAAATGGGCATGTAAATCAGACCTTTGGTCATGTTTGTGATTTTTCTCTCTTGAAATTTTCCTGGATAGCAGGTAAAGCAGGGAATAATCTTCCAGTACAAACCTTGAGCTTAATTGGTCCCTTTATGACTGTAAGCCAAGCTCAACTTTCAGTTATATCAAATTCAGTTACAATTATGTTTTCCCTAGTACAAGCCATTATTAACAATATTGGAGACAAACCTCAAATGATCCATATTTTCTCTATGATGGAAAAAAAACCCAAAACACTTGAGGGTGCTTAGCTGCTGCAGGTTTCCACCATTTGAATCAGTAGAGGTCTGTCATGCATATTCTTCTGCAGAAATGAATTTATTTTTTTCTAGTTAGCAGATTAAAGAGCAGGGCTCCATTGTACTTAATCAGAAGAAATGGGAAAAAGGAATGTCTTGAGAAAACCCATGAAGGGAAAAACAAATAAAAATTGGGCTCTTGGTTTTAAGGAAAAACAGCGGTAAATGGGCTTGTGAGGTCTTACAGCTATCACCTCTCTCTCAGGGTACAAATGTACGGGATAATGTGTTCAGAAAGTAAAACCCCAGCAGTAGAGCCTCCAAACGTCACAGTCTCAAGGTGCCAGTGACAACCCAGTACATCCAGCCACACGCCTAGCTTATTCCTCACTGAGGAATTCAGGAGCTGGGCCTTTCAAGTCTCCCTGTTTGGCACTTATCCAAGATTACTGAGGCTTTGAAAAGCAGGATTGTTCTGAAAGGGGCTGGCAGTTCCAAGCAACCATTTGCAATGGTATTGCACATCCGTCGTCTCCCTGTAATACATGACCGCATGTACGCTCACATCACAGACAGTGCTCTTTTCACTAGCTGAGCGGCTGGAACGGATGCCAGAGAATTAGGAGGAACTGGCCAGCCTTCAAGATTTCTTCACAAGGACTTCTTAATCAGCTCCCATGCCTCTGTACTCTCATGTCTGTGTGTCTGGTAATTTGCTCTACTTTATGTACACTCTGTTCATCATACAGATTGGCTTTTTGCTTTCTGCAGCAATTCCTCTCACTTTGCCAACACCTTACCATTTGCAGCTTTAATGCCTATTGATAGCACTTCATCAGCAATAGCTGCCAATGTATATTCCTTTTACAAGATGTTCACCCTCGGTTTTTATAGATGGTTACCAATGTAGTCACAAACTGAATATTTCATTTTCATTTGCTTTTCACATGGAATAGATTCATCAAAATGCATAGATCATCGGAAGATTGAAAACAGAGATGAAGTGTGTATTTGTGCTCCAAGCCAGAGTTAGCTCTACCAAAACTGTTTCGGTGTGCCTAGTCTGGTTTTTAATACTTTCAATGAAAGACTTTTTACAGCTTCCCACAGGCAGCTGCCTGCGCAGCCCTAGTACTGGTCCTCATCCCAGCACCAACACACACTCCCAAACTTGATGTTCTTCTACTGCAGGGAATACTTCACTCACCAGACTCAGCCACAGGAACCTGAGCAATGATCTTGTCAGTGAAGCCAAGGCAGAGAAGGCTTCTAATACCTCAGGCTTTTCTGTGTCCTCTGTCACCTTCATTTATCTGTGCGTACATGTTTTCCTTAGTCTCCGTCTCACTGATGGTGAGCCCTTCGCATCCCTGCCAGTTTCAATGCAAGTGGAGGCTTTGCTTTCTTGGTTGTCACCATGTGCCCCATTCCCACCATCCTGTATCTCTCCTTTTCCTGCCTGGCCAAGCAGGGGGCACTGGGCTGAGGTGTGTGTGGCCACCTCTTCTCCTGCCTGACCATGTCCTGCCATGCTCTGATCCACTAGTTGGAAGCAGTCTGGTAAAATTATTTCTGTTCTTCAAATGCTCTGACAGATGCTCAGTTTTAAGCAAAACCATCCCTGTGTAACTGGTTAGTAATAGTAAAGTCCAAAGCAAGGTTCAGACGCTTATTGCAGTTCAATTTCATACTCACCTTGGTGTAAGGATTAGAATTTATAAGTTAAGCCATTTGCTTCTGATTTTGTTTTTGTTTTTTTTTTTACTGGAAACTGGTGGAAATGCAAGGGGAAGAGACTGAGCATCAGCCCATGTACAAGGGACGTTTTTCTCTTAAGGGACAATACTACAGTAGTCCTTACACAAACAAGAATTCTGTCCCTTGGTATTTTACAAGAAGACTATGTTTTTAGAGTTGTGTGACCACTGTCATTCTACTGCAATTTTTTTCATTTACTATAAATGGTAGAACTAAACTGCCTTTCAATATTTGGTGAGGTGCAACAATTTGTTGCAGAGAAGCAGATATCAGATCGTATCTGCTCCTGCCTTTTCTTCTCCCACACCATAGCCAGAAATAAGTGCTCTGTATGTCGCTAGCTCTCATCTCACAAGATCTTCTGCTTTTTTTGAATAGCCTTGTCAGAATTTACAGTTTCTTATGGCTTGGTGACATATCACAGGAGTATCTCTATTTCCTTGCACAGCTGCCTGTGTTGACCTGCTTTAACCTTTGAAGATGTCATTAGCCTGCACTGCTCGAGTGTGTCCAGTCAGGGATAGAGGGACGCTGTTTAGTGCATATCCCAACACATGTCAGTTGGAGATGGTTCAGTGAAATGGATACTCCCATCTTTTATAATTAATGTTTATGAATGTTTAAATCTAAATTAGTAACTAGATGGCTACAAATCTGTGGGACTTCTAGCTTAAGGTTTGACTGCAGCCTTACAAAATGGCTTGTAACTTGGTAACATTTACTGGATACTACTAAATGTTTGGTTTCAATTAAATAAAAAATGTCCACTGTTGTTCTTTGCTGTCCTTTGTATCCAGGTATATGTCTTCCTGTTATTGATTTGACAGTAGTGCATGAATGCCTCAATCAAGATCATGACCCTATCATGCTTAGCTGCTGTAGATCCACAGAAATTATTGTCCAAGTCCCGAAGAGCCTAAACAGCCTAGTAAAGAAAACTGAATGGTTGCAAATTGTCTTCTGAGCTCTTTTTTATAGGAACTGTTTCATGGCTCAGGGACTACTACTCAGCCAACAGTGATCAGAAAGATTGTGCCATTCACCCTGCACTCTCTGCGCCCATCTGGGAAACTATTACCTCTGCTTTGTAACACACCAGTCTTTATGAACTTTGCTTCAGATCTCTAATCTCTCCTTAAATTAGGTATTTTTTTCCCTAGCTAGCTCCATATGCAGCCCTTTCTCCATCAGCTGGCTCCAATTATATGATCCTCACATGCTATCTCTGAATAAATGTTCTTTGAAGTTATAAAGTAGAGAGATGCCCTTGGTAAGCTACTTTGATTCAGTTGCTTCAAATAGGAAGAGCACTGTTGAGGTATAAAGGTTAATTTCACCCATCTCAACTCAAGTTAAAAAAGAATTTAATGAAGTGCAACAGATGTTAAGTTTACTACTCCTGAAGATCCAGTTTCTCCAGATTCTTTACCCAGGTAGATGTTCTATGGGGTTTTTTTCTAGCAGAGGATATACTGCTTGGCCTAGATTTTTATAAGATCTCAGATGCCAGGAATGAGCCTACTGAGAAGAATCCAAGATGCTTAGTATGTTCTAATAAAAAAATCTAACTGCTTGATTTAATTCCTGAGTGTGAGCCCAACCTTCCTAATGAGCACTAAGCACCCTGAGGAATCAACCTTTGCCTATTGTGTCAAGCTTACGGCCTGAGCTCATAGTCAAGCTGAAAGTCCTGTTTGTCCATGCTGGCTACGTTTTGGCTTTGACTCAAGTCTGATCCAGGGCCAAGATCAGGATTGCAGAGATGGAGGACCAGGACTCAAACCCTTACCTCTACAGGAGAGTGAGCCACATGGCTTCATGCAGACAGGTAGACATCTGGCATGCATCAATTAAAATACAAGGTCTTAATTGCAAAGAAGGACCCTTCATAATCCCAAATGAACAAGTGCATACCTGAAGGCCAGACTGGATCTTTTGCAGCACCGCTACAATAACAAATTGAAGGGTCTCTTAAAACCTGTGGTGTCATTGACATGTGGCTTAAGTAGATCATGATGCAGTTGACTTTTACAGCAGAAGTTCACATGCCAAAAATTGAATCTGCATGCAAAATAAAGTTTACTAGGCCTAGACTTCCACAGGCTGTAGCATAGCGGTCCCCGAGTGCAGGTTCACGTCAGAGATGGTAATTGTCTCCAAACATCAGCAAGTAATCTGCAGTTTGAAGAGTCTCTAAATGGCATTTACATAATTTATGTTTTACGAAGTCCACTGATGCATATTTGCATAATAGACCGCAGCAGTGCCAACTGATCCATTGCAGTAGATGGTGTCAGCTCTCATGAACTTCCAGCAGGTTTTTCCCTTTATTGGAGCTCTTCTGACAGAAGGAAATTGGCAATAACTGATGAATCTCAAAGAGAAGACTGAGTGCCTGTCAAAGGTTCTTTGGCTGGGTTGAAGTACATCGAAATCAAGCTACATGCTCAGTCACGTAAGAAGTGCTCTGCATGTGTCTATGCCAGTTCTGTGCATAGAAACAAGTAGAGATGGTCCTTTATGTGTTCATTCAAGTTCATTCAGACTCCTCATCTGGAGCCTTCCATTGTTCTCCCTTACTTCCAGCAACACCCTGCTGCTTTCATGCTCTTCAACTACTTTCTCCTTAAAAGCTAATACATTCTCTCATCACCATCCTCAGCCACTTGGCACGATCCATTGGAGCAGTGCTGCAGGTGTCTGGTGAATGGCTTTGGGATCCATAGTGGCTTTTTCACTAGTCTCACCTGAGTAGTCAAGCTCGAGAACATCAGTGTAGAGAGAAGCCAGTTGAAAGTTGCCGACCTTTGAGTTCCAATGCAATGTTAATCACTCTCAAAATGGTCTTTTTATCATCTCGTGATGGAGTTAATAACCTCAGGGGGTTTCTATCCAATGCGTGGACTGTGGCCAGAAGTGTTTTTTCCACATGGCTAAGTGGGAGAAGAAAGCAGTCACCACTTTGTCACTCCTGGGTAATGTAAAGTTTAGCAGTGTTGCTACCCTGAAAAAAGGGGGAAGATTTTTAGTCTGTTATGTACCACAGTGTCAGCAGCCTACCTAAATTCAGTCCCAGTGGTTTTGATGTAGGTGTCTCCCATGAAAACTAGAAGGAGCAGTTCCCACTCTCCCAGAATGGAATTGGGGAATGGGACCATTGCCAGCTCTAAACAGGAACTTCCTTCCTTTAATTTGTTCCATGGCCTGAACATTGTCTGAGCATAGTGTTGTGCATATGCTAATGGCTGGCTTCATTTTGTAAGATATTTTATTAGAAAAGTTTGTATTTTACCCCTGGTTGTATATCTCCTTTCCAGTTGTGCTGATTTGGGTATTTGTCATCAAAAAAAAGGGTTCATCAGTTTCACTGCATGCTACTAATAAGATAATGCTTTTAAGCCGTTCGGTATTTCCACATGAAACACGTTCTTCTTGCTACAGATATTCAGTAGAGTGATGGCTCTAATCATCCTCTCCGTCAATAACTGTCAGCTGTGATAGAGCTGGGGTTCTGGTTGGCCGGATAAACCTAGCAATGTGAAATAGAGGATACGCATGCTGAGTAGTTGCCAAACTAGAGCAGGGGAAAAGACTAATTTAAACTTCCCATAGCAGAGCAGAAGCAAGCCTAGTGCTGTGATGTTTTCCTTTACTACTATTGATATTAAGTCTAAAATTATTAATCCAGGATAATATCTTGCCACAGTTTCTTTTGATTTCAGTTCTGACTGAAAACAAATACTGGAAATATTCAATAACAAATGTTTCCTACTGATTGATCTAAGGAGCAGAACTATCCTTTGGTATTATAACTAATCCTTTTTGTCATGTAAATTAAAAGAAATCAGATGATATGTGGATTGAAGTGATTTCAATGTTTATTCTATAATTAAGCATCAATGACTATTATATCCTATTAGAAACTCTTTAAAAGATTTTTAGTATAAGGTTCTATCTGTGCTCAAGAAATTACAGAAATACAGGAAACATTTTAAATCCTCATTGCCGCCACTGGGATCTGGTGATTTCAAAACTTTGCAGCGGGAATCACATCTGCCCAACTTTCCTGGACAGCAGTGGAATAACTGAAAGAATTTGGCTTTTCAAGAGTGAGGAATGATGAGAGCAGCATGTTTAGAAGGTGAAAAGAGCCTTTCAGACATCTTTTAGAGATGTTTGTGATTGTTTTTCTGTGTCTGCCATGCTGGAAGTCGATGCCTTGTTTTGGTTATTACATTCAGGGATTCAGCTGGGCGGCGCGTGTGTGTGTGTTGAATACACCCTGCCTCGCAAAGGCAACCGTGAGCTAAAAGGGCTCTGCCCTGCGTCACAGAGCTCTTTGCTGGGAGGGGAACTCCTCCGTGGTTTGTTTTCTCCTGCCCATTCCTTACACCTGTGACCTCTGTTTATGCTAAAATGTGAGAGCACGGCCTCCTCAGCAGAGAGCAGGCCGCTTTCCCGCCCCTTGCTGGTGTTTCCTGGTGGAGGCACGAAGAGGCCTCACTCAGTGGCATGGAGCAATTTCTATTGCCTTGTTTCTTTTTGCTGAGACTCTTACTTAACTTCCCAGCCTGTTTTGGGCCAGTTTGCTCTCAGGGTAGACCCAGGTCGTTAGAGTGTGTAGCAAGGTTGCGGAGCCTGGTTCAGTCTGAGACACGGCCATCTCTGCACGCCTCTTCTGACTGGGGAGGGCAGGAGAGACCTGGGTTCAAGCACCCCTTCTCAATCAGCCGTGGGAAGGATTTGAACCTCAGATACCATCTGCCATTGGTGCGCATTGTAACTACTGCCCTAGCTGGCAGTGTCTGCCTGCTCTCTTACCCTGCGGTGTGATCCTGCCAGCCTGTGCTGAGGAGGTCTGGCAGAGGAGAGGAGCCCTGCAGGCCATCCTCCACCTCCATCACAGTGCCCCAAGTGTCCCTGGGGCTTGCGTGTGGGGTCAGCTGCAGAAATGTAAACGGTGTAGGGCTTTTGGGGATGGAAACTGAAGGATCTAGAGAACTGTTCTGCCTCTAGGACTAGACAACAGCTGAACAGGAGCTTTGAGGATCACAGTGGTGCAGAAACGCTCGACGCTGGCAGCTAACTCATCCCACATAAGCCTAAAATTTCTTGTGGATTGGTGTTGCTGGTGCACAGGTTGTAGCATACTCAGACCTGACCTTCCTCTCAAGCTATGTGATTTCCTTCTAATGGCATGGAGAAACTAAATAGTGAATTTTTTCATCGGAGAGAGATGCTGCTTTTCAGTTTTAGGCCTCAGGGCTGAGAGACATTCCTAATTTCAAACAGGTGGTTAACAGTATTTATTTTGGTGGTACACCCTGTTTAAAGTTAGGCAGATGAAGTTCAAATCCTTGCTGTAGGTTGAACTTAGATCGCTGCTAGCATAAGATCATATCCAGTCTTTTTGCAAAATGGAGCTGTGTCTGTTCAGAGCTGCAGAACTAAAGTAAAATCCTGGTTACAAATGTCAATTGCAAATACAATTAGCAGTTTATGAAAAGGCTGGATATTTGTAACATGTAAATTTTCAAGCAAGAAATGGTGCAGTTTCCCCTTAAAAACAACACATGCTCTTTTGCTTCTTGAGAAATTAGGGAGTGTCTGCGGGAGAGGAGTTGGGATGGCTTTTAAATGTTTTTGTACTCCCTTCCAAAATAAGTTTATAGTTTCCTCATATACAATTTAATTAAGCCTTCGATTTGACCTTTGTACTGAGCAATAAAAGTTAACTGGGAAAGATGTGGGTAGAATGAGAGCACAAAGCATGCCCCACATCAGCCAGTGTGAGAACTGTTTCTGTAACCAAAACTAATGAGATCATCAGGACAAAAGCAACAGCCAAAGCATTTTCAATTATTACTAATATTTTTCTTCCTTGAGCCAGTTTATATTTTTCTTAATTACAGCTTTGAGCTGTGGCGTGATATTTAGCAGATGCCTTTGGCACTTGGCGTGCTGATCACTTGCACACTCCAGACTGGCAGGGGCACCTGATCTTTGAAGTCTAGAGCACACATTCATCTTTAACCATAAAGGTCAATCCTACATGCCTTGCATCCCCCCAAACCCCCATTAAGTTTAATGGGAGTTGTGAGCATGTGAGGCATGCGGTATCAGGATCACTCTCAGTCTTCTGGATATTACCAGTGAGGCATGTACAGAATTTCTAAACTTAACTAATTAGTTGCACCATACAGTGATGGCAGAAGGCTGTCACAGAGCTTTTTAGTTGTTTCTTTCATTACAATAAAGTTACAACAAAAGTTCAGCAGATTTACTGGGAACATCATGTTTTACAGATACTTCCATGCTGTGTTTCTGGATATCATGTCAGCTGTGCTGCAGTATGTACAAGGTATCTGGCAAACTAAACAAGCTTAAACATGCAACCACAAACTTGTGCCTAGGACTAGACTAAAACCAGATGTTTCCAGGAAATGTAAAAGATGTTTGTTATGTTTTAAGCTTATACTTTCAGCTTGTCTGCATTTCAATAAGTCCTGTATTAATATAAACAAAATGACAAAACTTTTCTTGCACATGACTGATTGATTAATGGAACTATTGCTGAATCACATGAAGTTTGTTAAGTTAGGTTATTTCTTCCCAAGGAAAAGATAGATTGTTCTATCTTGACATTTACTATGGCAGGACCTGAGGCATTCATACGTGTGGGTTTACTTTCTAACCCTCATAACTAATACAATTTTATTGTGGCTCGTGAAAATCATGCAGAGTCTGCTATGGCAGCTGTATATCAAAAGCCAAACAAATACAGTGACAGGTTTTCTTATAGCAGTAACGCTGAGATAATGTTCTATTCTCTCTCTACATATATATATATTGCATTCAAGTGTATATAGACAAAAGATTGTTTGGGAAGGGGGAAAGAAGTTGCCATTTCATGTAAGTGTGGCTTCCAGGCACCTGACATCTCAAATTGTCTCACAGTTGTTTCTGACATGTCTTTATTGCATTTTTTTTCTTTTTGCATTTGACTTTTTTTATAACGGAGTTCCTGAAAACTCTAGCCAATGTTATTTCTTGAGAAGAGTGGGTATGCTTCTTCTCAGCTTGAAGAATTCACATCCATAATGTGCAAAGTATTTAGGAAATAAAGTAGCTCTCTTGCCAGCCTACATGGAGAAGTGATCTGCCAAAGATCACACAAGAGTTTAATACAGAATTACAAACTGGACATAGATAATCCTAGTCCCAATTCATGACTATCCCCCCAAGGCCAACTTCTCTTCAGTCACACACTCCTTAAAAAGAGAAATGGAAAGAAGAAAATGGAACACATCAACTAACCCTCATAATCTGCTGCGAGTCTTCTGGAGAGGCTGGCCTGAACCTAGTGAGACTCAGTAGTTAATGAGGAGAGTGACCTGTTCGGTTGTAACTCCTGTAGTTCTTCCCTTTTCTGGTTAAAGAGTTTTTGCTCCTAAGGCCAAGTTTCCATAAGAAGGTGTGTGGGGAAGAGGCTTATATGGACACCATATTCTCAGTCTGCAATAGAAAGGGGTAGAACAGTACATACACGGGAGGCTGCAGAGCTATTTATTACTCCCTTCTTCTGGCTCCAAAAGGCATGTATTACACCTGCCTTTTACTGACTAGTATTATATAGCAGACAATAACAGACTCCAGAATTTGGAGAATTGCATCACAAGTTCATCACACTTTGGGAGTTCTCACATTCACATTTCCACAGCATTCCTGTTTCCATTTGTCTGCTGCAGCTGTAACTGGAAATAATTAGTGCTGGTATTAATGTCAGGATAATAGATTATTTGGAAATTGCTGGTACATTTTATGGAGACAGCATTGTTTTGCAATTTCAGAGCTCCCTCCTTTAAATATGTAAAAGTAATTTCAGCTTTTGCTACCAGAGGTGATAAAACGCTAATAATAACACTGCAGCATCTACTGTAATTTAAGAGCCTGTTCCACCAAGTTGCACCTAGCTTTAATTTTCTTACGAAGCTGTCAGCCAAAACCAAGCCTGTGATCGAAATGAAATTTATCAAGCAACTGAGCCACAATGTGGAGAGTAAATGCAGGTGCTGACCAGTTCACTTTAGGCCCACATTATGACTATCATTACAACCATGATGAAGCATTCAAGATCAAGGCATTAATTTGCTACTGTAGATGCTGACATTCTGTCTTTTCAAAGCACAGTGTTTGCATGAAAGTCTAGGAAGAAACGGACAGGTCTGACTTCATGTAATTAATGTGGGAAAGCAGAAATAAACAATCTCCCCTTCTTTCCTCTTCCCAAATAGCTGGTTTGAAAGTTCTCCCAAGCAGCTCATGGTGTAAAACTGATGGAAAACTGTTCAAAATCTCCAATTTGTTGTGGGCATGGTGGATAGATAAGCATTGATTCTCTGCTGGCAGTGCCCCACTCCATTAGAAACTGGGCTGCTATAAATAACATTTACAGGACTAGTCTGTCGAATCTCTTCTGGTTTGTTTTTATTCAGAATTCCCTTACAAGGGCTGTACACTTGTCTGGTGTGATGATCCATAGCTTTAGATGTATGCAGGCACCATAGCTGTTGGTTCACCACAAGTATACTGCCTGAGGAACAGAGGTCCTGAGCCACAAGCACATCGCTTCCACGAGCCCTAGTGCCTTCACTTTTGTGCTGGCGTACAACGCAGACTGCCAGTGGCCCTCGCTGCTCAGCTGTGAGAGGTGAAGGGCAGCAGACTGCCAGTGGCCCTCACTGCTCAGCTGTGAGAGGTGAAGGGCAGCAAGGGCTGGATCTGAAATGTGCTGGGGCAGCTCAAACACAAGCTTCCTCAAAACTAATGCAGCTTCCCTCAACGAGACCAGCCCACTGAACTGCCCTTCCCTCCCTGCCTTTTTCCTTCGCCCCAGAAATGCCTTCTCTTCCTGTCAGTAGCAGGAGCAGCAGCAGCCTGTCTATGCAGTCTTTGCATTTACCGTTCAGCTCAGTGCAGACAGGGTTGAGCGTGATTCAGACAGGAGATGAGGAGGGTTCAGTGGTGCTGGCAAAACTTTGCAGGGAAAGACTCACTATCACACTGACCATTTGCCATCACAAAGGACTGAACTCAAGTCAGATCAAGAGAAGGACAGCAATGCAAAGGTGATTCTGTTAAGTAATAAGCTCATTCATCACTTGGCAGGAAAATAAGAAACCTCAACAGACATTTAAGCAGCCTTCCAGTACCTAAAGGGGGCTACAGGAGAGATGGGGAGGCACTCTTTATCAGGGAGTGTAGCCATAGGATGACGAGTAATGGTTTTAAACTGAAAGAGGGGAGATTAAGGAAGAATTTTTTGACTGTGAGGGTGGTGAGACACTGGAAGAGGTTGCCCAGAGAGGTGGTAGATGCCCCATCCCTGGAGCCATTCAAGGTCAGGTTGGACGGGGCTCTGAGCAACCTGACCTAGTTGAAGATGTCCATGCTCATTGCGGGAGGTTGGACGAGATGACCTTCAAAGGTCCCTTCCAACCCAAACCACTGTATGATTCAATGTGTGACTTGCCGAACACATTTGAAAGGCATGCTCAGCCCTCACCCTCACTATAGCGGAGGTTTCCTGTTCCTAAATTAGATGACAGTGACAGTTTTGACTCTCCCTTTTATCCTAGCTGGTCTCTCTGAGGAATAGTATTGATCCATACAAGCATTTATGAGAAGTTCAGTGCCATCTGAGCGGCATGTGCATTACTGGGTAGCAATCTGTGGTTAGATCTTTGAGGTGAAGATAATCATAAATGAAGATAATCCTAAACATCGAGGTCAAGTAATTTTCATTATGTGCTTTGTTTACGTTGTCAAGATGTGAATTTAACAGTGGTTAACACAGATGAAAGTTCAGCTAAGGAAGTGAACTCAATCCCCTGGACTAACCAAGCTGTTCTCTGCACTCACAGTAATCGTGGGGCCTAGAGGGACTCTGAGCCATCTTCACTGGCCCCGACAGACGTCATCCTCAGCAAGAGTCCCGAGAGGCTGCTCACAAAGGCTGCTTTGGCAGTCAGCTGCCTTCACTAAGTACCCCTCTTGGCAGGATTTGAATATTCACACTGGGAGCCTGGATAAGGGAACAGCACAGTAGCTACTACAGTGGTGGCATCACCATCACGATGCAGTGATAAACAAACAGTGTAGAACAATATTCAGATGCCAGTGTTCAAAAGGCCACCAAATGTGTTAGCCTGAGCTTAGCTGAAGTCTTCAAAGATTTTAACCACTCAATTTCTGGAAAGGAGAGAGGGACTGATGATGGGAAGAAAGTTTCTAGCGATGGAGAAAACTTTTAACTGGGAACCATAAAGCCTTTAAAACACAGAACAAACCGCAATTGTGGGGTTTGTTTGGTTTCATGGCATCATGATCTGGGGGCTTGACTCATGGGCATTGAACATCTGGGGTTTGCTTTGTTGAGACTAGAGTTTCATTTCGACGCTAGTATTCACACTGACACTTTTTTTTTTTTTAGCATGCTCACTACTTTTTTGCCTTTTGAATGTCAGTAGTAGACCGAACATAACCATCTCTGACTCTGAGAAAGAGATTGAAGAGGAAAAACTCATTTCTCTGAGTCTCTCAGCCAAAACCCTGGAGTGAGTAAGCAACAGGAACTCTGAGGAAACTGGAATAAAACATGAAATCTTTACACTGCCAAAATTTGTGCCTTAAAAACTAAATATGGGATTGAAAAAGATCTTGAACTGAATTAGGACTGAGGCTATTTTTATTTATTTTTAAGAAGAGAGAAAACAGAGCATTTTAAATAAAATGCCAGTTTTGCATAATTAAATCCCAAATTAGAATTGGCCATGAATAGCATCAGAAGATACTCTGCTGTAAAGACAGAGAGAGAATTCAGAATGTAGTCCTTCCCATGGAAAGGATAAGGGCAGAATTTTCTAATGTATTATTTAGCGCTTGTTATGTAGTGCATTAAGCAGTCACTGAGAGGAAAGCTTTTAAAAACCAACAGCCTCTCTGATAGCATTAAATCTTACCTTAGATTTTTGGTTAAGTCAATATTAAGAAAATAAGCGAATTAATACATTTCAGTCTGCCCAATTTATAGAGGCCAATCAAGTTACAATGCTGGACATGGCCAACTGAAAGAGGGGAATAGATTTACCTGAGTGAGGTCTTAATTTAATCAGCTGGCCCCAGAGAGCTGAAGTCAGCAGGCTGGGATGATATAAGAGGCAGCAGAGAAATAGTGCCCTTACCGCAGTCGAAAAGGAGAATGACAGTGATGGAAAGGAGTCTAGGCAGTGTCAGAACACACCTATTTCCATGATTTATTCTTAATTTACTTTAATGACAGTCTGAAGGTTGTCCATTTTTCTTTAAGTGTCCTCAGAATACTGATATTTTCTAAACATTTAGAGCATGCTTTTTTCCCCTCCTCCTCTCTGTTAGCTCTATTGCAAGTTGGAATTGAAAAGGAGTTACGTCCGCATTTTGCCATAACGAATTTTGAGTGCAGTGGCAAACTACCCTTTTCCTACTGTATACCTTGCCAGCCAGTGTCCCTTCTCTGCAGTCACCCTTGAGTCAGCTCTAGGAATCACAGGTTACACTGGGATTAATGTTGATATTATAATAAAATGGAGGAATTCATTGCATTTCTTTTACAGTTTATACTGGCAAAAGAACAACGTGTGCTTTCCCAATACAATAGCTCATTTTTATTATCAAGTGAGTTTATTGATGGTTGTTCAGAACTACTGACATGCAGACAATGATCTCAGATTGCATTTACATTTCTGGAATACTTTCCATCTTTTCAGTTTCTGCCAGGAACTTGATTCTGTGACTCAGAGTTTTTATTTTAAGATTGGACTGTTCAATCTGCACTACAAATGTATGCCTTTTGGTTTCTTGTGTATGTGCACTCATTAGTATCATAAATCCTTTACATTTGGACCTGAACAATTATTTTTAATTTATAAATTCTTCCAGGTGGGAATCTGGGATTTTGCCAGGCATTTGGGTATGCTTTCACAGACTGTAAAATCATCATCCCCAATCAGATGAAATAGTGACTTTTTTTTCCCACAAAGCCAATGAGAGGATTGAAGGTCAATGTGATCTCAGTAATACTTGCAAATAGCTTGGGAATATCAGGATAACTGAAGACCCTTATCAGTCATTTTTCTCATTTTAAAAAAATCCATGTTTTTGCAATAAAGGACTACTACTATTAATTTCTTACTAATCTGTCTCTTTATATAAAAGATGCCCTGATTTGCCTCAAAATGCATCTGGAAGTAGAGGAAATCACCAGTGATATTGATCCGTACTTTGAGATGAAAAATACTTGTACTCGCTAGGAAAAACAATGAAACAAAACTTGAAGCATTTTCTCTTTGTAGCTGCTTTTTTGCCCATGTTGATGAATAAGGCATATGAGACACCTATGTATTTCCTCATGTCAGCAGTCTTTCTTGCCAGGTTGTCTTAACATATCAAGGGGTTGCGTGTTGCTTTTAAGTTAATGGCAGCGGCAGAGCAAAAAGAAGCTGGGAAGTTGACTGTTGTATGAAGTCAGTATGTTCTCCGGTCTCCTCCTGCAGCAACTCAGCATCTTGACAGGTCTCACTGGGGCGTGTTACAAAACCACTCAGTCCTAACATCAAGTTTTAAAGCATGAGCCAGTTTCCATCCCAGCTGAAACTGAAGGTACTTTTCAGGAGAGAAAACCAGGCTCTGAGCCCAGCAGCTGCAATGCAGAATGCCTGTTCTTCTGCTCAGGCTGTGTCCACAAGTAGACAAGTGGAGCAGGCCAGTCAGAGAACACTTGCTGAGCAGAGCTCTGGGTCCAACTAAAACATTAATACAAGTGCCCCATCACTCTCCATACATAGCTCAGTTATGGTGTGCAACGTATTCTCGCAACAGACAGAATTAAAGGCCACTATTTAAAATGAGTGTGATTAATCTTACACTTACTTTCCTATTTTCAGATATACTCAAGGACAAGAAAATTCATCCTGAAAACAGAAACGAACCAAAACCAACTGTGAAAAAGATTGACACCACAACCACCAGAAGCACTGTCAAGTCATCCTCTAAACACAGTGTAACTGGAAACGGGAGCAATCCAGCCCCGAGTTCCTCACTTGTTATTTTAACAGCACTGGCAGTTCTGTGGCGTTGTCCGCTGTAGCTGTATTGCCTTGCAGCCACTGCGCAAGCGTTTCTGTTCACTGTCATTTATACCTACAGCCTTACCCAACAGAAAACAAAGTGAAATGGCTCTCTAGTTTATGTGATACGTTAGAATAAATATTAAATGATATGCTGGAGTTGGCAGATACTAAGTGTCATCACTTACAGTGTCTGAAGATAGCCTTTGACAAAGCCCACCCAAGATACAAAGGGAACGATGACAAGGGTCTGAGAAGCTGAAGTTATGGGGTAGAAATAATTGAAAACACAGAAATTGTGTATGTGTGTGTTATTGTTTTTCTCAGTTTCATTCACTGGAATCTGGCTGGCTGGTTTTGTCTGTTTAATTTTTCTGATAAATTATATGAATGGTCAGTCTTCAAATCCAAGCCAATACCTACTTTATTTTTCCAGTGAACCGCTAACAAGTTAAGTCTACAGTTGTAAGCCATGTTAACGTGAAGTACTTTCTACCAGCGTGATGAAATTCTGAAGTGGTCTAGAAGATCAAAGCATGTTTGAAACTTCTTTTCATTCTTACTGTTTAGATTGTAGGAAGCAACATAAAAGCATATGGTGTGTCTAATATATCAGTATAGTTGCCTTAACTATGGAAAAAATTAGAAACACTTTGTTTACCGAGGGATGTAGATAGTGAGTTTCCCTGCCCCACAAAATGCCATTACCAGATGCTTAAGCATATGCCCAAGGCTTATTGGATGAATGTGCAGCAACGGGAAACATAAATAAACATAATGATGTTTTATCCAGTTGAATGCAGCTCTGTACAGGGAAAAAAAGTTCAAACTTGCTTTGCCTATGTGATGTTAAAGAGAAATGGACTTAAAATCTCCATACAGGTCCCAGAGATATAAATTACTGGGAACTCCCATTAGACACTTAACTAGATTTTATGCATTGTGTATCTCTGAAATCAATGGTTTCATAAACTGTGTATTATTTAATTACATTTAATGTTTTAAATTTTGTATTATGGTAGGTGTAAATGTAAAACAATCTGAAATCTGGAACATTCTCTGTTATGCCTCATCTTGATTGCTACCCTAGAAAATGTCAAAATGTGCATCTTATTACAAGGCTATTTTAATCAGTGATACACTGATATGTTTTAACTTTTTGGATGAAAAAGTACTATAATAACTTCTAATGGGTTAGAGTTAATGTGTGTTTTCCAACAACTGTTTACAGTGCCATTGAATATATATACAAACACAACTGTATGAATACAGTGATTAATATGAGAAATATATGAAACATTAGAATTGTTATATTTACTACATTTCATAACTATTACAACAGTTTAATGGTCATTTTCATGTTGTAGACTATTGTTATGTACAGTTTTATAAGATTTAATGTAAAACACTTGCCTTTGTTTTTTTGTAAAACATTTCTTTGATACTTAAACAGCCACTGACATAACTCAAAAGAAAACCCTATATCTTACTGATCAACTTGCATCTTATTGGAAACTTTGGTTATAAAAGACAGACTGACTCAAAGAAGGTGCCATGTGCCAGTATTACTACTGGATGTCATTATCTAGAAAGTGGCAATAATACAGAACAAGCATACGAGGAGTGAACGAAGACTCACTACACTTGTATGTTTGCAGATAGTATTAGTGAACGTCTAATTATGTTTGAAAAGCTGGGGCTTGAGTTTTGTTTTTAAGTTGGGCTCTTAGATCATATTTACAGACATAAAAGTATAATCAGAACCAGACACACCCAGGTGCAAAGGAGGTGTCTCTAAAGTCGCAGCAGCTAAGTGTTCTAAAAAGTAATACGATTTTAATGTTGAAATGAGGAGATGAAATGGAAAGGATACTAACATGAAATATTTTAAATCTGAACTCTGATTTTTCAAAATGGTAAGGATATTCATATCACTGAGTAATGCTTTCCAATCATAACAGTGAAAAACAGTTTTCCCAAAAGTACTAAAATGGCTGTCCTGTGTTTTCCAGGGTTTGTGAGCTGCACCAGTCTATGGAACCAGAATTAAAAATGCTGCTTCTGGTATTCATTTTCAGTGCCCTTTGGAAAAGTGCACTTCTGCCTGAGGAGGTGTGTAAGGCATGTCATTTGTACAGTGAAAGGACACTGTAATAGCTTGCAGTCTTAAAGGCTCAGTCGTGATGGCTGCTGTTGGACAGGTTGGTCTCTGTGCACACACAGAAACGTACATCAGGTGCTAACACTTACCACCAGCGCCTCAGGAAATACCAATCACTGTGGCTTCACTGAAGCAATTCATAAATGTTGCCCGTGAACCTGACCCCTGTTTTAGTATTCTCACATGTAAGATGCTCAATCATTCAGGCAAATGCATCTGCATTTGCACGCTTAGTTCTCCATCAGGATTCCTACAGATAGAGCTAGTGTTTCAGGGCTGGGCTCTGAAGCTCCCAGATTACAGCTGTGCAGCTCAGAGTTTTCAGTTCTTCTCACCTGCAGAGAGGGAACTTGCATACACAGATTTATGTGTCTTTTTGAGGTCTTTTCTGTAAAAGGTTTTGTGCTTTTAACTCAGAGCAGTGATCCAGCTAGCCTGCTATTCAGCTGTAGCAGAGGCAGCTGCAGAAGCCCTGCAGTAGGCATGTATGGAATAACACACCCAGGGGTTATTTGTTGTTGCTAAATGTCATGATCTTGGTAAACAAAAACCTCAGAAAAGTGTTTGAATTTTGGGTTTGGCTGGCAAGTATCTGTATGATGTAGCATTCATCTCTCAAGCTAAACAAGACAACCCTTTTAAAGTTTCTGTAACAAAACTAGAGCAAGTTCAAACTGTGGGGTGAGATAAATTCAACTAATTTCATTGGATTCAACCAGTATTTTAATAGACACAAATTCTTATGGAACAAGGGAAGAGACTGTAGAGGACTCTACACCTATTAATATATTTCACGCTAATATACTTTTACAGTGTAAGAAGACTACTGGTCAAACCAGAATGACGTTCACCGTGTGCATCAGAAATGGTGCAGCTTGAAAGGGTAATGCAGTATATTTTTACTGATGGTTTATGATTTTTTTTTTCCTCAGGATCAGTTGCATTTATGTATTAAAAAAAGTATTTTCCATCAAACAACAAATGTATACTAGCAAAGGCAAAAACAACTGGCAGTGTCAGATAAAGGAAGTATTTCTTTTCACACGAATAAGATACCTATTTTACAAAAATCTTATTTTGTTATCCAGGACACTGTAATTACAATGCAATTACAAAGGTCTAAATTC
The DNA here is from genome assembly GCF_000699245.1 of Pterocles gutturalis. Classification (NCBI taxonomy): domain Eukaryota; kingdom Metazoa; phylum Chordata; class Aves; order Pterocliformes; family Pteroclidae; genus Pterocles; species Pterocles gutturalis. Next base: position 22,012 of record NW_010120668.1, read on the forward strand.
AAGATACTTTTGAACTTGACTATTTAATCTCAGTATAAAATAGGGCATCAGTCTAAGAGCATTGCTATAGCTTTGCCTAACAGTTATGAACTGTATTTAGCCACTGCTTTCTGAATGTTTATTGTTTTGCTATGACTTTAATATTTTGCTGTGCCAGCATTTGTGAATGCCAGCGTTGGAAAGTAACTGCTGTCATACATTTGTGAGTAAAATCAATGTGTAATTTTCTCTTGATAGTGATGGAGGCTTCTTACCGAATAAGAGAAAGTTGCCATGGGCATAGCGTCAGTTTTTGAGTGTTTCACTGCTGTGTTACACCAGGTACTTCCTGTCAGAGCTTCAAGAGGTTCACATGTCACTAGTCCCCTTCCTGGCTATGAAAGCATTAGGGAGAAGAGTGAACAGGGGTGGGCGAAAGCATGTGTGGCTGCAATGTGCCGGTGCATGGCAACCTCCACCTCTTTTCTGAGCCCCTGAGCAGAGTGTTCTCAGCTAATTTGCAAGTGGTTTTTACATCTCTCCAAAGCAACGCATGGAGAGTGGCCAGGCAAAGAGCAGCAGAGAATCTGGAGATGGCATCTTCAGGCAACCCCACAGACACCTCCTACGAATTGCACTTTCTTTGCAATTCAGATGCTCTACAGAATCTGGCCTCCCATTTTTACCTTGCACTTTTTTTGTAGCTTGCATATCGTCGGTGTTACACCCTGTCTTTTAGTGTGCCAGTTCTTTGTCATTGCATAAGAATTGTGATTCTGATCTCTCACTCAGTAATGAGCCTTTTGAGGTACAAACACCTGCCAGAGCTTGATAAGGGCACCACAAATAATAATGTCCAACTGTGTTGACTTCAGAGGCTCTGTGTATGGGTATCTGGCTAGGAGATTCACATCTCTTTGATCTCTTAAATCAGATCTGTGTTTAATATATCCCTATTTCCTTTTGTTACCAGGACTGCAATGTGTACCATAATTTTAAATTTGACTCTCTAATCCTGTATGGGTCTTCTCAATATTGTCCCAATGGATATTGTGTGCAGACTTGATTTTAATGTTAGATGAGCCTTTTTGCCCAGGTGTACTGAGCCATTCTTACTCAGTATTGCACGTGATTAGGTTTAAGCAAGATCTGTTCAAGTGAAACAAGCTGAAACACACATTTGAGTCAGGTACTGAGTACGACAAAAATCCAGAAAGTCCCTATGTTCCTGACTTAGACTCTTCACATTAAACAGGTTTTAAGGTTTAGCTGAAATTACAATCAAAATTTTATAACTAGCATGGTGTCAAGGGGATTTCAGCCTTGTATTGAAAATCGATAAATAGTCTACCCATTTTTTAAGTGGTAATTAATTGATATACATGCCTTCCTCATGTCTCTGCACATGGCTAAATTTAGGTCTGTAGAAACAGCAGACATTCTCTAAAATGTGTACTGCACATTGAGCATTGCAGCATCATAAGTGTTTAATGTTACAATTAGCCAAAAGCACAAGACATTTATTTTCATGTACAGCATTCACTGCTCACAGTTCTTCTTGTAATGACATACGGCGTGTGTGTTAATGAAAAGTGAAACATCTTACAGGCAATGTCATTATAGCTGTGACATGTGTTAGCCAAAAAGAACATGATAATTTTTCTTCCCATTGCCTCAGAAGTCCAGAATTATTCCCAATACTGAATTCTCTTCTGGTTTCCACTGTCACTCTCAAAATAACTGCATTTGAATTGTATTAAATATTAAGCCACCAAAAAATAAATACTGGCCAAGAGATTGTAATAAATAGAGAGATGAACTCAGAAAAGTATCCTGTATTTACAATAGAGAATACTCCGAGGTAAGGAATCCTTCCTGGACTAGAAGAATTTTTCAAGTCCTTCTTCCCTCTCCAGATTCATCACCACCCCCTTCCACCTCCAAACAGGAGGCTGGTGCGCTGAATTCAAGGAAGTGAATTAGAACTATTGCTGCATAGTATCTCGCTTAAAGTGGGCCACTTTTTGCCGATCATGAGGAATGAACTTGAACTGCGTGTGCAATTATTTAATTATTCAGTAAATAGCCACAGTTTGCTGCAGCTTTCAGAAAAGGCTGCCAGACACAGACTGAAGCAAAATTTTTGTGTTGCTCCCATGTCACTGAGATCAGACTCAGTCCTTAAAAGAGACTGGTTTAGACATTCCAGTTATTATCAACACTACAATGATCGCCACCCATGAAAATCATGTCATACCCTTTTGAGAGAAGGGCACATGAAAGAGAGGCCACTGATGCTTTCATGAAGCCCATAAAGTACTCCATTAAATAGCTAGTAACAACCACGGGGTATTTTTTTTCATTTCTATGCAGAAAGCATTAATACTACCTTGCAAAATTATGCAGTTTGCACTTAATCATTCCAATTAATCTTTAGTAAATTACCCAGTACTTTGTAATTATAATATTTGCAGCTAATTTAGTGCCATCCTAAAAATCATTTGTTGCATAATATAAGCAATTAACATTTATTCAGTTTTTTTCTCTTGCAGGGGGATGTATAAATTATCCTCAGTGGCCTTTCTACACACCTAATTAGCACCTGTTTGAATTATTCTACAGGCTATGGACATTTCATTTGAAAAATAAATGCACTGCTAGTTTTGTGAGCTTCTTGCAAATACACAGTTGTAAAAGTTACTTTTCAGGGGAATATGAAAACATGTTTTCATATGTCTTGTGGGTTTATGAGCTAGGCTAGGCTTTTAGGCTATTACACCTAGAATAGGTACTGACATTTTTAATGCCATTAAAATGGAATAGTCAGATACCTCTTTCCCATAATTAAGTATGACATCCCAGATTTGTAGCCTGGTTTATTCAGGAATGAAAAAAGGAAAGCCATAAGACATCAAGAATATATAGATCCTAGTGTAACTTTCATATTTCTGTATATGCATATACAGTTAGGAAGTTTTACTAATCAGAGAATATCAAAAGCATCGCTATGGTGGAGTCTCAAGGATACTATGTTAAAGTTGTGGAAATTAAACCAGATTGCTTCAATGTCCTAGGTAGGCTTCTAGGTAAATAGTAATTTTCTATTTAAATGCACAGAATATTGAGGAAGATCATTTGATCTTTCTAAAAAGCAGATCTGAAAAAAACTTTCTAACAAGAATGCCAGTATCAAATATTTACAACCTCCAAACATACAAGATTGGGAAATCAAAAAGGGTTTGAGACTATCTGTGGGTATGAAATGTTGCAGCAGACCCTCAGCTCCTATAAATCAGTATAGCTCCTTTGATTTCCGTTTAACTATGTAAATTGACCCCAGAATAGTATTTAGCCCAAGAATGTGAATTCATTCCCGTCTTTTTGCAGGTGCAGAAAATCAAGAGTAACTGCAGTGATTGCAAAATTTGCATAACAGTTTTACACTGCCCAGGCCATTGATTCAGATAGTACCGGCATGCCTGAAAATAAAATCTGTAACATGTGGGCTGTCTGAAGTCTTCTGGCATTTTCCCTGCCCAGGGGTGTGGCAGGGGCCTTTTCCAGAAGCAGCTTGTATGATTTGGGGCTACAAGGAGATATTCATACTGTGTAAGTATCTCCTAAGGTAGAAAATCTTCAGAGATTTGCTGATTCAGATCAAGCCTTAAGGCAGATCTAGTCTGATTTTTCGGTTTCATGTTAAAATGTAGGATCCAGGTTTTAAACTGGCCTCAGAAACTAACTGAGACTCAGTGGAAAGAACTGATCGTGGTTTTGATGGTTTCAGAGAAGCTTAAACAGCAGAGAAGGCAAGCAGCCATATTCTGCTTCAGCTGAAGCTTGTGTATCTTTGCGTTCAGTTTCAGATAAAATTAACAGTGAGTTGCCAGATTAGCAGTGACAAATTTGTGAGTTACTGTCACCTGATTTTCTTCTGTGGAGAAGAAATTAAATTTCCTCCTAAGCAGCAACAAAAAGAAAGCTCTTTATTTTTATTTTATATTATGCTAAACATCCAGTTTAGAAGGAAACTAAACCAGGATGTTGGGCCTCACATGGATTCCCCTGAGGGGGGTTGTTCTTGGTGCATGTAGTGGTAACAGTGTCAGTCTGTCTGCTTTTCATGAAAGAGGATGTCCATCCACCCTTTGGCTCTTTTCTGGGGCTTGAGAAAAGCTACAGTTTATGGCTCAAAAGATGACAAAACATTTATAAGCAAAAGTTGCAGGCAAGTCCACAAAGCAGTGAAGTGGTGGTCTCATTGAAAGATAAGAAAATGGATTTAACTGAAATATTTGAGCTTTTGCATTAGGGATGAACAACCGAGTTGAAACCTATTCCAAAAACACTGCAGTTGCACATGGGAGCGGGCTAATGTAGCAGCAATACTCTATAAAAATGTTGATTGCATACCACTTATTATACGGAGCGGTATTAAATAAAAATGGAAACCAGTACATGAAACCTTGCATAATACAACCACTTACTGTACTTTGATATCAGAACTAATACAGTATGAATGTTTACAGTACACTGGGATAGAAACTCTTGTAAAATACGTGCTTTATTATTTAGCTTTTTCAATAACTAGTTTATGGTCTCCTAGTCTTTTTTAGTTCATTTTATTCTACAATTAATAGGCTGCTTACATTTGTATTTTACATTAGTTGCATCATAGGTATTTTAAGTTCCAAAATAGACTGGGTTTGCCCTAAGCTGTATGCAAGCTCTAATAATTATTTCTAGTTCCCAATCATGTGTTTTATTTGCAGTATATCTGCTTATATTTTTATTGAATAAATTTGTCAGTCTTCTTCAGTTTGCTTTCAGTATTGAATATGATAAAGGCAATTTTAAAAAGCAGTCTGAAAACAATGTCTTTGTTGTAAGTTACAAAGCTGGTAAAATCTTAAATAAAAATATTTTAATCTGTTCACATGATGCTTTGAATAAAGGATGCAGGTCTTGAGAACTGCTGAGGAACTCTTAATATTTTGGTCATAGTCTGGCAAAGAAAGATCTGCTTCTTCAGCACATAACTACTTTCTCAGTCTTCTTTTCTTTCTTGCCATAAGGACAATGAGATGTAAAGGTGCCTACCTGCTCTTCTGGGAGCTCTTAATATTTCTGAAGAGACACAATATTTGCAGCAGTCTCCTGGGTAAATGCCAGCATACCTCCACACAACAGGTAGGAATTTTTCATCAAACTTCCATTCCTACATAAACAATGAGACCCTAGTTCTCCGTTGACTGAGGTCTTGCAATAACTGTGTGCCATATTAAAAGCCTTCCCCTTGGTTTTGATTAGGATCACATTACTTTTCTGTCTTCATATAGGCCAGTGTACTAGGAAAAGGAAACTCCCTGTGTTAGCTTAGTGCTTTCATCACTTGTCAGTTATGAACTTTGCAGTTTCTCTTCTTTTGAGGGGCAAAAATCCTAATCTGGTATTTTTCTGTCAGATGCTGATTATTGTGGTTGTGCCTCTACCATTTCCTAAAGTGACACAGGAGAGACCTTTGCTCTCACACCCATTTGTTAAAGCTAATGTTCTTGAGTTTCTCTTCACTTGTCTGTCAAAACAGCTGCTTTTTTCCTGCTTAAAAGTTGATGGGAAAGGCATTAGCTGTTTTCTCTCTTTTATTTCCTGTTTTGGTAGTATTTAGGAGCTCCTCTTGTAGTATTCCTGAATGGATTGAATGAAAACTATAGAACAGACCACTGAAACAGCTTTCCCTGATTCTTTCAAAATACTTCCTATTTGAGGCTTGGGAATTACATACAGTTCATCTTGCCATCTATGGAAAGTGCTTTTTTGCTAATATATTCATTTTTGACCCAGCTCCAAAGATAATAGCCAACAGCTCTTCTCTGATGATGCTGGAGGAATGCTTGTTCTCTGAAGTGCTGCTTCATAAAAGCCTTCGAAGTTTAAGAATTTCACATTCATCCTCTAATTAAGCAGGTGTATAAATCTGTGAAGCTGCTTCATTCTGAAATCCAACCTGCCTCCACTTCAAAGGATGTTGTTTCTTTTTTTAAAAAAATAAAAAAGTGGTTCTTTGATGGTTTAAATATGTAGGGTTATTTAAAGGCTTTGCCTCTCACCTGATTCAGTACTTATTTTCCAAAAATACACAGAAGACAGCAGCTCTCATGAGGTGCCTGAAGGATGTTCCGTAATAGTGGTGCTGGAGTTCCTATCTTTGACCGAATATCTTTAATTGCATTGGGTAACTAGTCCTTCTGCTAGCCTGATGACAGAAGTGGTTGCAACTGTGTATGATCCATTCGATGCTTCTCCCAGCAGAAATCCAAATCTTTCCTTGGGTTTTGTTGTTGTTGTTGTTGTTGTTTGGCTTTGGTTTTAAGTAATATGTCAGTTTGATCCTGAAACACATCTAGAATTTGTCGTAACCAAACCCTGGAAAGAAGAGTGGATTTAGACGAGTTTGTCCCAGGGTTTCTAATATGCTGCAGCTCCAATTACAACCACTGACTTATCAGAATGATGGCTTGCCTTACGATACTGAGAGAGGCAGTGTGACTTTAGTGTAGGAAGCCTTCCTACACTTCAGCTTTACATCTGAAAATAAACAGTCTTTTTTTGGAAAGAATGCTTGTGAAATCATTATTTACTCAGGAACCCAACATTAACTACCACCATCCTAAAAGAGCAAACTGAAAATACTCCTGCTTGTATAAGAAAAAGATAGGTTTTATTTGCATTTATTATGTCCTCAAGGAGATTCACAGTTAACTTTAGAAGAAAGAAGGAATTCCAAAAGCAACAGAAACCCATGTCCTACACCTACAGGTTTATGTCCTACAACCACAGATTACTACTTTCCCATTTTGTGTGTTTTCAAGAAAACAACATATGGATGAAAGGAATTTGCCAGAGCAAGCTGGAGAAGATTAAACCAGCCACTGGTCCAAGGTAACACACCTAGAACTTGAAAATCCCCACAAAGACAGAAAACTCATTCCTTTTGAGGTTGCCTCCCATCATTCCACAGGAATTATTCTCTCTTATCCCTGGGGGAAACGGGTGTAATGTGCCTTTTGGCCATGGGGACCCGTATTTTACCCCAGGGTTCATGGTGGGTTCTGTAGCATGCTGCCATTTCCTTTTTTCAAGGTACACACAGACATTATGGATGCTCCCCAGGTAGCCCACGGGGCATGAAGCAAAACAGAGAAGTTTACGCTGATTTTCCTCCACTCAGGAGCAAAAAAAGATGAATTAGGTCTGAAACAACCCTTCAGTTTCAGAACTATCCTTTCAAAAAAAATGGCCTTTTTTCATATGACCCATTATTTGCTGATTCAGGGAAGTGCTGGGGCAGCAGGAGTCTGCTCCCTTTATTGTATTGCACAAACTGTTATGGTGTCTGCCCTCTGTTTTCTCAGCCAGAAGCGAGCAGACTTTTATAGCTGCAAAATCAATATTTTTTCATTACAGAGTAACTTGGTCTGCAGAACTAGAAAGTATCCTAGTCCTGTTGTGTCTAAAATTTGGATTTCCTCAGATCCTTTAGGAATTAGAAACTGCTGAGAGTGGCAGTGGTTTTGCTTTTCCCTGGAAAGCATCCATGTTACTGCACACCTGGTATGCCCTGCTGTGTTTCTCTGATGCACTCAGCTTGCGGTCACCACCTATCACTTGTCTTTCTCAATTCCACATTAAATTGGATGTAAAGTTCTTAAGACACATTTAGTGCATCAGTTTCCTCAGGGCATTTCTTTAATTTAAGGAAAGGTACAGAGACTCCAATTAACCTCAGATGAAGAGACCCATAGTTCATTGTCTGTCTGGCAAAATGAACCTCAGGGAATGGTACTCTCACATTGCAAGTACATGTCAGAACCACAATCAGAACTCATGTTTTTGGCTCCTACTCTGGCATGTAATCTATTAGAACAGTGTGAACAAACTAGTTCATTAACCTCCCAGACCCTTATTTTTTCTCTCCTTGCAAAGAAGGAATTATATTTACTATGGGTGAAATCAGAAAAAAAAAAATCAACACAAATTAAGAATATCAGCATGTACTAACTTACTATATAGTAGTAACTACCCTGACCTTTTCTTACAGGCAGAACAGGAATTCTCAAAAGTAAATGCACTGATAAATACTGACTTTGTAATGTTACTCACAGGATTATGTTCATACCCACAGATATGCAAGTAAGTAAGAGCAGCAGCTTATTTTGTCTGAACAGAAAGTCAGAAGCATAAGAATATTTGTAGAGTTAAATGAGCTAAATAGGAATATGATCCCTCCTGTTTGATGCTGCCTGCTAACTCTCACTCACTCATCCTTGGGCAAAGCAGAACATAGGAATGTGCTTCATAGCAGCACATCCAACAATAGCAAGATTCAAACCTATACTGACTGAAAAATCAAAGTGCCACCTGCTTTGTCCCAGTAAGCAACTATGTCCAAGACTGAGATCCCCCAAATTATTTTACTAATACTGGAGCAAAAGGTAGCTGCAGGATGATGCAGGGCACACCTATAGGGTCATTTTCCCTTTGCGTTTCTTCCACGCTGGCAGCCAGGAGACATCTCCAGCCCTCCTGTTACTGCTCAGCTGTGCCCCAGAAATGAGGCTTGTCTTGCAAATGGACAGATGGAGTCTTGCACTATTATCTATTTCTTTTCCATATATAGACACCTAGTTTTGCAGAAATGCCTGTACTTACTAGCAAGATTCTTCAGGTCCTTGAAGGTTTTGTGAGAAGAGCTGGTTCAGCTAACAGATTCTCAAGGGATGGTTTCACACAGCAAATTCAAAAAGGAAGAATGTATTTCCTTGCTACTAAAAAACCTGGGATCTCTGTCCCAGTGAAAGAGCTAGGACATACCTCAGTCTCCCATTGCTTCGGCAGTTCCATGGTATACATTTCTCGGCACATCTCATGCTCCTTGGATGGTGGAGGGCTGTGGATTCTCACAGAGTGTAAGACAAGAGACAGTAGTGCTCACTGTTGCCATGTTATGTTTTGTTCTCCTGAAAAAGGACCCAGAAATAACTTGTGGCCATCACTGAAACAGCTAAAAGAGCAAAACCACTATGGAAAATTTCACACTGGCCAGCTACAATGGACACTCTCCTGTGGATACCAAAGCTTGTAGTCGCCAACATATCTAGGACTTACTCTAAGGAAAGATAAAGAAAGAATATTTGTGCTAGCATTTCTGGGGGAGCCGGACTGGGACATAAGGCTGCAGAAAAGTTAACAGTGAGTTACAGACTCTGGGTTAGATATAGGAGGACTTAATTCCTCACTCATTGTGAACAAAGCAAAGCAGTGATTTAATGCATTACTTTAAGGTACTTCACTTTAATGACTGTATAAGATGGTACTTGGTGTTGTCACATGAGCAAAGGTCAGTGAACTGTCAGTCCTCATTACTTGGGCAAATGTTCTTTTGAGAACTCCCAAACGACTTCATGGTACATGGAAATGAATACATGTCTTTAATGGTTATCTTCAAAAATCAATAAGCATAAAGTTTAGAAAGATGGCAAATCAGTAAATTGAAGGAATCATAATTAAAGAGATGCAAAAAAAATGAAAAGTGTTAAGCATTACAATTCCTGAGTGGACTGGTGGCCCATCTCAGTCTCAAATAACCCATCCCAGAAAAAAAAAAAAAAAAAAAAAAAAAAAAAAAAAGACATGATGAAGGATATGAGGAAAGTACAAAAAAACCCCCAACCCATAAAGGAGAATAATGGAATCAGTCATGCATTCGGTACATTTCATCTGCCTCTGGGATTTAACATTATGCTCTGAACTTGCTGCGACAATGGATCTAGGGTCCCCCAAATAAATACACATCCTTACACCACCCTGTGCAGTTCACTTTGCATTCAGAGTTCACGGCTCTTTCCTGAACCATTGCAAGGCCTCACCCTGGTTTTGATACCTCTTTTGCTTTGTAAACATTTACATTTTCATTTATCATGTTGAACTGCCTGGCCATTTTGAATCATGCTCCTAGATACAAGCTGTCTTACAGAAAATTTTTTTATTCTTGTATTCAGAGTTAGAGTAACAGCGGATACTCATTAACCTTTTGCATGTTATTTACTTATCATTATATCTTTATAATAGCCTCTCATTAAAATAATCACTCTAAATCTTTTTTTCACTTCTCTACTAAGAGGAGTTTTCCTCCTATCTCTTATCAATATTTAGCACCTGTCTTTGAACGCTGGTATCTGCTATACTTTTTCTTTCGCCTCCTAATGGGCGGTCTAGAAATTAACAGAGTCATTCAGGAGGGAAAGCACTACTGACTTTTGATAGCAGTCTTCATCCAGACTCTTAAGTAAGGTCCTAGAGTACATGCACAGCAAGTGTAAACCAGCTGAAATATTCCTTCCACTAAGACACAGAATAAAAGAGGTGGGATTTTTTCCCCCAGTTTCAAGCTCTCTCTTAAATTTATCAACATCAAATTCCACATACATTTTCCCCCGTCTTAGCCCTCTAACTATCTTGGAGGGTAGTAGAAGGAAAAAAAAATGAGAAAGAAGAGCAGATCGTAATGAGAGAAGAAAGCACTCAAACTGCACAAAGTCATCTTTATTCATTTGGTTTTTTGTCCTAACAGAGAAAAAAAATAGGTTTGGACTGAGTAAACTAAGCAGCAAGCTGTAAAGTGTCATTCATGGAGCAAAATGGAAGTTATACTCTGACACCAGAGAAGAGTCACAATTACAGTGCAAAAAGGTTGATTCGACTCCTGTTATTGCCACCTTATATTATTACATATGAAGGAAAATTCACAACCTGTTAGGAAACTTCATGATACTCAGAAAAAATATTAATTGAATGCTTTGTTTATCTTATTGAAAGGTAAATATTCTCTCTTAAGTCTATTAACTGTTGGGTTTGGTCCTGTGTTAGGCTTCACCTTTTCTTTCTTTCCTTCATCGCAGCACAAATTATACATAGGAACAAATTTACTGTTCCATGCAGAGGCAATTGAGACTACACTTAACTCATCAACTGAGGTGGAGGCTTAAGTTTTTCTTTAATCCATGTTTTATTGTATAAAGAACACACGAAAATGACTGTGCTTTCACCAAAGAGAGCCTATCCATGGTAAACTGAAAAGTCATGCCTGTTGGAGCTTATGGCCTTTGTGGATGATGACTAATTCATCAATGAAAAAAAACAGATTACACAGTCCTCCAGTTAATGAGTAAGTGAGTTTTTGCCTATCTGGGACCTAATGAGAGAAGGATCCCCAAGAGTCATCCACTAAGGAAGAAATGAGGAGTATATATGGCATAATGATGTGAATTCAGTACCCACCCAATTTATTTTAAAATACATCTGTGCACATCCTTTGAAGATATCCTCTGGAAGAAATTCCTTTGTCATCTGTTGTGTTCCACTGGGGTTAGCAAACATCTGTGTGTGCAGCTAGGGAGAAGATGGGGGGATTTATTTTATCAGGTTTTCTTTAGTGAGGTTTAACCTTCCTTCAGGTCTTTCAGCTTCTCTTCCTCTGCTAATGGCTTCCCTCAGACTTTTCCCTTTTTAAGCACCTCTACTACGTGCAAGCATCCACATTTGACTTAGATATTTAATTCAAGCAATTTATACTGAAGGTTATTCTAATGCCAGATAGCTGGACCAAGCCCACTTCCCTATTAAGGTAGATGCATGTACACAAACCCCTTTAATCTTGCTTCTCATCTTTCTCCAGATGCACTAATAAAGAATCATTGGCAACATGAAAATTAAATATTATTGGTTTATCTTCTGCTCCTTCAGCAATAAACCCTCCTGTTTGCTACCAAAAAGGCAGAGATAACTCCTGCAAAGAGGTAAAAAACCCACAGAAACTGTTGAATTGATTTATTCACAGATAGGAATGAAATAATTTATCTGAAAGTAACATTGGACAGTTGCATTATGTGGCATTTTCTTTCTTCTGAGAGAAGAAGATAGGAGAGGATGAACACAGAGAAAGAGAGAGAGAAGACATCCAAGATAGTGAGCAATAGCAAAGGGATTGGACAAAGTGAAGAACAAATAAAAGGGAAAGGAAGGTTAGCTGAGGAAACAGGAGCAAAAAATTACTGTGGAAAAATACCTAGTAAACTCTCTGATCTCCAGGACTAGGCTTGCTGAGCTCTTTTCACACAAAAACTCACAAAAACATCAGTAAGACTGAAATAATTATAAGGAACTTAAATAGTGAAGTTGTACAGACACTATTAACACTTACAGAAATACCGCTTTAAGGCTGCTATAAATAAAAGCACGTTTAGAGAGTTTGGCTCACCTTTGCATGGTCTCCTGTGGTCCTCTTATTTGAGTGACTGTCAACTGGAGAAGAAAAAGGTTGTTTTAAACGACAGCTTGGGACTCAAATACAGAATAGGAAACACAGACTGGCTTTGTCCCACCCTCCTAAAAGGCTGCCTGTCCCTAACCACAGGTACCCAGTTTGGACCTTACATGGAGACTTCCTTGCAAAGCCAGACCTCTCTTGTAGCTACTAAAGACAATACAACTGCAATGGAGAAGCAATTCAGTTAAAAGAAAACGTGTGTACATAGCAGCCAACAGGAAAGCAAACACTGAAGAAATTAAGAGATCACAGCAAAACAGGAAAAATACACCTAATAAAAAAAAAATCAGGTAAGTTTTCCCTCCCATAGTACTGAAGAAATTTCAAGGGGAAGTAATTTCCTTTTCCACTGGAGTACTTCATGAAAGGTAAGCTTTGATTTTCGTGGCTTCTTTATGCTCTATAAATCACAGACATCTCCAGGGACAGGTCCCCTTTGAGGACACCACTACTGTACTTGTTTCAGGCCAGGCACTTCCACCAGTTTTTGTGGTTTTGGGAAGGGAAGGCTTTCCCTCCAAAACCCGGACCCTGCCCCACACGTGGAGGGAGAGGTGAGCGCTGTCGCAGTGTGTCAGCCGTCCCCAAGGGACAGGGGCCAGGACACAGGCCTGGACACAGCCCAGGTATCCTGGGCTCTCCAGCCCTCTCCTGAGGAGCAGGGCAGGTGCCTCGGTGGGACAGATCATGGCTGCAAGTGCAACTCCACTGCCCCAAAACACACCCTGCCATGAGGCACCGT
>NW_010120668.1:35235-35526 GCF_000699245.1 Pterocles gutturalis
TGCCGCCCACCTGGTGCTCGTGGGGCAAATGACGGCTGCGCCCCTCACCCTTCCTCAGGCTGGGGAGAGCGGCAGGGGTGGGGGAGCAGAGGGAGCCCCAGCCCACCTGGCCTCACCTCACCGTCCCCGGCCGCCTCAGGAGCTGCGCCCTCGAGACCCCCTGGAGGGTGGCGGGGACACGGCCGCTCTCGCCTCGTCTTCCTGCGAGGGAGCGATGAAGCCGCCCCGTACGGACAGCACAGCGTGGGTGAGCGCGGGAAGGGAGGAGCCGCCGGCTCGGTACCTGAGGGC
>NW_010120669.1:0-2358 GCF_000699245.1 Pterocles gutturalis
ACCCTAACCCCTAACCCTAACCCTGACCCGAAACCCTAACCCCTAACCCCTAAAACTAACCCCTAAACCTAACTCTTAAACCCAACCCTAGCCCCTAACATGAACCCTAACCCCAAACCCTAACGCCCCTAACCCTAACGCCCCTAACCCTAACCCTAAACTCATCCTAACCCTAACAGTAACCATAACCCCTAACCCTAACCCCTAACCCTAACCCCTAACCCCAACCCTAACCCAACACTAACCCTAACATCCTAACCCTAACCACAACCCTAAGCCTAATGGCCCTAACCCTAACCCTAATCCCCCTAACCCTAACCCAAACCCTAACCTAAACCCCTACCCCTAACCCCTAACCCTAAACCTAACCATAATGACACTAACCCTAACCCCTAACCCTAGCACTAACCCTAACCCCCTAACCCTAAACCTAACCCTAAGCCCTAATCATAACACTAACCCTAACCCCAACCCCAACCCTAACCCTAACACCCTAACCCTAACACTAAAACCTAACCCTAACCCCTAACCCTAACCTAACCCTAACCCCTAACCCTAATGACCCTAACCTAACCCTAACCCCAAACCCTAAACCTAACCCCTAACCCTCATGGCCCTAACCCTAACCCTAATGACCCTAACCCTAACCAAAAGCCTAACCCTAACAACAAACCCTAACCCCTAACTCTAACCACCCTAACCCTAACGCTAACCCCTAACCCTAACCCGAACACTAACCCTAACGGACCCTAACCCTAACGCCCTAACCCTAAACCTAATGACTCTAACCCTAACCCTAATGACCCTAACCCTATCCCAAACCCTAACACTAACAACTAACCCTAACCCCTACCCCTAACCACCATAACCCTAACGCTAACCCCTAACCCGAACCCGAACACTAACCCTAACGGACCCTAACCCTAACGCCCTAACCCTAAACCTAATGACTCTAACCCTATCCCTAATGACCCTAACCCTAACCCCCTAACCCTAAACCTAATGACTCTAACCCTATCCCTAATGACCCTAACCCTATCCCAAACCCTAACACTAACAACTAACCCTAACCCCTAACCCTAACCACCATAACCCTAACGCTAACCCCTAACCCGAACCCGAACACTAACCCTAACCCTAACCCCCTAACCCTAAACCTAATCACCCTAACCCCCTAATGCTAACCCTAACCTAACCCGAACCCCTAACCGTACCCCTAACCCTAAACCCTAACCCCAACCCTAACCTCTAAACCTAACCCTAACCCCTAACCCCAACCCTAACCCCTATCCCCTAACCCTAATGACCCTAACCCCTATCCCCTAACCCTAATGACCCTAACCCCTAAGCCTAACACTAACCCCTAACCCTAAACCCTAACCCTAACCCAACCCTAAACCAAAATCTAACCCTAACCATAACCCAAACCCTAACCCTAATGACTAACCCTAACGCTAACCACCTAACCCAAACCCTAACCCTAACGACCCTAACCCTAATGACTAACCCTAACGCTAACCACCTAACCCAAACCCTAACCCTAACGACCCTAACCCTAATGACTAACCCTAACGCTAACCACCTAACCCAAACCCTAACCCTAACGACCCTAACCCTAATGACTAACCCTAACGCTAACCACCTAACCCAAACCCTAACCCTAACGACCCTAACCCTAATGACTAACCCTAACGCTAACCACCTAACCCAAACCCTAACCCTAACGACCCTAACCCTAATGACTAACCCTAACGCTAACCACCCAACCCTAACTCTAAACCTAACCCAACACTAACCCTTAACCCTAACGCCAACCTAACCCTAACCTTAAGCCCTAACCCTAACCCAACTCTAACCTAATCGTAACCCTAACCTTAACCCCTAACCCTAACCCTAAACCTAACCATAACCCTAAACCCTAATTCTAACACTAACCCTAACCCCAAGCCTAAACCCTAAGCCTAACCCTAACCCCTAACCATAACCCTAACCCCTAACCCTAGCGACCCTAACCTAACCCTAACCCTAATGACCCTAACCCCAACCCCTGACCCTAACGAACCCTAACCACTAAACCTAACCCCAACCCTTAACCCTAACCCGAACCCTAACCCCAAACCCTAAACCTAACCCCTAACCCTAACACTAACCCCTAACCCTAACCCTAATGACCCTAACCCTAACCCAAACCCTAACCCTAACAACAAACCCTAACAACAAACCCTAACCCCTAACCCTAACCACCCTAACCCTAACGCTAACCCCTAACCCTAACCCGAACACTAACCCTAACCCTAACAGACCCTAACCCTTAACCCCTAATGCTAACCCTAATGACCCTAACCTTAACGCTAACCC